>NW_028122467.1:0-86788 GCF_965194805.1 Balaenoptera borealis | reverse complement strand
GTAATCATATTTACTGGGATAAAAAAATAAAAAGTAAACTACAAATATGAACAAGAAGTAATGAGACATAAACTTAAAGGGCTTTTCCCTGGCACGTTCCATTCTAATTTACAACCTACAACACCACTTCCATTAAGGCTCTGTTTCCCTAGTAACCAAATATGGTAAAGGGGAAATGCTGCCACCTTGTGGCCGTTTCCTGCAAGAACAGCTTTAAACTCACAGCGAATGGTCACTTAACATTCCCAAGGACTCAGGGCTGTAAAGAACACCTGCCCTAAAAAATTGTGCTGAAGGAGGGAATGGACAAAACAATTCAAAACAGGCAAATGTTTCAAGAAGAGAGTATGAAGAGTTAAGTTTTACTCACGCTCTTTTAAAAAAAAGGAAAATGGATAAAAGCTCAACCTCAGGGAGTGTTAGACCCATGCAATCTAATCTACAAAACGTTTCAACTTACACCAGTCGACTGACCATGAGCAAAAAGTCTACAAACAATAAATGCTGAAGGGGTTTTAGGGAACTGTGTACCCTCTACCTGCTGGTGAGACGTAAAGGGGTAACAGCCAATAATGAGAACAGAAAGGAGCTGTGTTTAAAAGTAAAAATGGAGGTACCATTCAATCCAGCAGGCGCACCAATGGACCTCTCACTTGAGAAGACAAGAATCGAGAAGACACAGGCCGCAAAAGCTGCAGTGCAGCCTTATTCACAATAGCCAAGACAGTGGAGCAATCAAAATGTCCAACAACAGGTGAATGGATAAAGAAGAAGTGGTCCATGTACACAATGGAATAATAGCCATGGAAAACAATGAACCACTGCTCTCTGAGGCACCACAAATGAGTCTGGAGATAATCACAAAACATGAGGTAAGTCGGAAAGCAAAAGACCTATATTCTATGATATCACTTATAGGCGTTATCTAATAACTGACACAAAGGAACGTATTTCCACAGAGAAAGACACTCACAGACTTAGAAAACAAACTATGCTCATCTAAAAGGAAAGGTGGGGGGAATGGATAAATTAAGATTAGTGTTACTATATGTATACAAACACATATTATATCCATATCTCAAAAAGACCAACCATATAGCAAGGGAGGTCTGCGGAACCCTCAGTAACATTTTACATGGGAAGAGGATCTGTACTTGAATAGACATATATAATGTACAAACGAACCAGATTGTGTACACCTAGGACAAACAATATTCTCAGCTTTACCCCAATTAAAAAAAATTTTAAAACCAAGAAGAAATAATGAGACATAAACTTATGGGGCTTTCTCCATGCACATTCCAATGTAATTTACAAACTAGGAACACGACTTCCAGAAAGGCTCTGCTGCCCTAGTACCCAGATATGGGAATGGAGATATGCTGCCTGCTTGAGGCCACTTCCCACAACAGCAGCTTTAAACCCATTGCTAAAGGTCACTAAATATTCACCAAACTTGCAGTTCGCTAAAAGACACCTGCTTTCTAAAAAAATTCTGGAGTGGAAAATCGACCAAAAATTTCAAAAGAGGGCAACCTTCCAAGAACACAATTTCAAGAGTTCTACTGTACTCCCAATTGTTTCCTTTTTTTTAACAGAAAAGAAAACGGTGGAGAAAAATGATGAGTTTTACGAATTTTCAAAGACATGCAAACCCAAATTACAAAAACCTATCAGCTCACAGCAGCCAGAAGGGCCATTAGCATAAATGCTGCAAACAATATATGCTGAAGCGATTGTGGAGAAATGCGTACCCTCGATTCTAAGGGGGGACGTGGTAAGAGCCACTAATGAAAACACAAAGAAGGTGCTTTGAAAAGGGAAACACGGTGCTACCAGTCAATCAATTACACCCACTGCTGGGCCTATCACCTGAGAAAATGAGAATCGAAAAGTCACAGCCTGGCAATCCTGCACTCCAACAATATTTACCATAGCCAACACTTGGAAGCAATGAAAATGTCCATCAACCGAGGAATGCACAAAGTAGAAGTGGTCCACGTACACAGTGGAAAAGTACTCCAATAAAAAATAAAAATTAAATGTAACAATCCAACAAAAGTAAGGAGACATCAGCTTGTGTGGGTTTGTCCGGGCACACTCCACTCTAATTTATAACCGAGAAACACCACAGGCCGCAAGGGCTTTTCCCTAGTTACCAGGGTGGGGGACATAGAAAGTCTGCCGCCCTCTGGCAGTTACCTGCAAAAGCAGCTTTAAAGCCTGTGCTAATGGTCACTTCATAGGAACAAGTACTGCAGAACTGTAAATGAAACAGGCCCTCAAAATGTCTTGAGGGAGGTAAAGGCCAAAACATTTCAAAATGTGACACATACTTAAAGAGAACACTTTGAAGAACTAAGGGGTAATCACAGCTTGAAAAATAGCAAAGGACATGCCTTAAAGCTCAATTTCAACAGATTATGTGGCACATTCGAATTCAACCACAGAGAGGTATCAGCTCACACTTGTCAGAATAACCATCAGCAAGAAAACTACAAACACTAAATGCTGAAGGTGTTGTGGAGAAATGCATACCCTCAACTTCAAAGGGGACGTAACTTGGAAAGGGCCACGAATGAGAACAGAATGGAGGTGCCTTAAAAAGGTAAACATTGAGCTACTATATGATCCAGCAGGCCCACTCCTCGACGTAAAACCTAAGAAGAGAGAATTGGAAAGACACAGGCAGGCAAATCTGCACTGCACAGTATTACAATAGCCAAGATATGGAAGTAACCAAAAAGTCCACCAACAGATGGATGGACAAAGAAGAACTCCTCCATGTACAGATGGAATATTCGCTAGTGAAAAAAATGAAACAATGCCGTTTGCAGCACCATAGATGAGTCTAGACGTAATCACGCCACGTGTAGTAAGTGAGAAAGCAAAAGGCACATATCCTATCATATCACTTTTAAGAGTTACTTAAAAATTGATACCAATGAAGATATTTCCACAGAGAAAGGCAATCACAGATTCATTAAAAAACTTATGGTTCACCAAATAGAAAGGGATGAGGATTGGATACATTGCCACATTGGGGTTAACAGAGATATACAAACCATGTGAAATATATAACCACCAAAGACGTACGGAAGACCAGGAGAAGACTACTCAACATTGTGTCATAACCTACATGGGAAAAGGAGGCGAGGAACAATAGATACATGTATATGTGTGAAAGAACCACATCTTGCACACCTAGAACAAACAAACCATTGTAATCATATTTACTGGGATAAAAAAATAAAAAGTAAACTACAAATATGAACAAGAAGTAATGAGACATAAACTTAAAGGGCTTTTCCCTGGCACATTCCATTCTAATTTACAACCTACAACACCACTTCCATTAAGGCTCTGTTTCCCTAGTAACCAAATATGGTAAAGGGGAAATGCTGCCACCTTGTGGCCGTTTCCTGCAAGAACAGCTTTAAACTCACAGCGAATGGTCACTTAACATTCCCAAGGACTCAGGGCTGTAAAGAACACCTGCCCTAAAAAATTGTGCTGAAGGAGGGAATGGACAAAACAATTCAAAACAGGCAAATGTTTCAAGAAGAGAGTATGAAGAGTTAAGTTTTACTCACGCTCTTTTAAAAAAAAGGAAAATGGATAAAAGCTCAACCTCAGGGAGTGTTAGACCCATGCAATCTAATCTACAAAACGTTTCAACTTACACCAGTCGACTGACCATGAGCAAAAAGTCTACAAACAATAAATGCTGAAGGGGTTTTAGGGAACTGTGTACCCTCTACCTGCTGGTGAGACGTAAAGGGGTAACAGCCAATAATGAGAACAGAAAGGAGCTGTGTTTAAAAGTAAAAATGGAGGTACCATTCAATCCAGCAGGCGCACCAATGGACCTCTCACTTGAGAAGACAAGAATCGAGAAGACACAGGCCGCAAAAGCTGCAGTGCAGCCTTATTCACAATAGCCAAGACAGTGGAGCAATCAAAATGTCCAACAACAGGTGAATGGATAAAGAAGAAGTGGTCCATGTACACAATGGAATAATAGCCATGGAAAACAATGAACCACTGCTCTCTGAGGCACCACAAATGAGTCTGGAGATAATCACAAAACATGAGGTAAGTCGGAAAGCAAAAGACCTATATTCTATGATATCACTTATAGGCGTTATCTAATAACTGACACAAAGGAACGTATTTCCACAGAGAAAGACACTCACAGACTTAGAAAACAAACTATGCTCATCTAAAAGGAAAGGTGGGGGGAATGGATAAATTAAGATTAGTGTTACTATATGTATACAAACACATATTATATCCATATCTCAAAAAGACCAACCATATAGCAAGGGAGGTCTGCGGAACCCTCAGTAACATTTTACATGGGAAGAGGATCTGTACTTGAATAGACATATATAATGTACAAACGAACCAGATTGTGTACACCTAGGACAAACAATATTCTCAGCTTTACCCCAATTAAAAAAAATTTTAAAACCAAGAAGAAATAATGAGACATAAACTTATGGGGCTTTCTCCATGCACATTCCAATGTAATTTACAAACTAGGAACACGACTTCCAGAAAGGCTCTGCTGCCCTAGTACCCAGATATGGGAATGGAGATATGCTGCCTGCTTGAGGCCACTTCCCACAACAGCAGCTTTAAACCCATTGCTAAAGGTCACTAAATATTCACCAAACTTGCAGTTCGCTAAAAGACACCTGCTTTCTAAAAAAATTCTGGAGTGGAAAATCGACCAAAAATTTCAAAAGAGGGCAACCTTCCAAGAACACAATTTCAAGAGTTCTACTGTACTCCCAATTGTTTCCTTTTTTTTAACAGAAAAGAAAACGGTGGAGAAAAATGATGAGTTTTACGAATTTTCAAAGACATGCAAACCCAAATTACAAAAACCTATCAGCTCACAGCAGCCAGAAGGGCCATTAGCATAAATGCTGCAAACAATATATGCTGAAGCGATTGTGGAGAAATGCGTACCCTCGATTCTAAGGGGGGACGTGGTAAGAGCCACTAATGAAAACACAAAGAAGGTGCTTTGAAAAGGGAAACACGGTGCTACCAGTCAATCAATTACACCCACTGCTGGGCCTATCACCTGAGAAAATGAGAATCGAAAAGTCACAGCCTGGCAATCCTGCACTCCAACAATATTTACCATAGCCAACACTTGGAAGCAATGAAAATGTCCATCAACCGAGGAATGCACAAAGTAGAAGTGGTCCACGTACACAGTGGAAAAGTACTCCAATAAAAAATAAAAATTAAATGTAACAATCCAACAAAAGTAAGGAGACATCAGCTTGTGTGGGTTTGTCCGGGCACACTCCACTCTAATTTATAACCGAGAAACACCACAGGCCGCAAGGGCTTTTCCCTAGTTACCAGGGTGGGGGACATAGAAAGGCTGCCGCCCTCTGGCAGTTACCTGCAAAAGCAGCTTTAAAGCCTGTGCTAATGGTCACTTCATAGGAACAAGTACTGCAGAACTGTAAATGAAACAGGCCCTCAAAATGTCTTGAGGGAGGTAAAGGCCAAAACATTTCAAAATGTGACACATACTTAAAGAGAACACTTTGAAGAACTAAGGGGTAATCACAGCTTGAAAAATAGCAAAGGACATGCCTTAAAGCTCAATTTCAACAGATTATGTGGCACATTCGAATTCAACCACAGAGAGGTATCAGCTCACACTTGTCAGAATAACCATCAGCAAGAAAACTACAAACACTAAATGCTGAAGGTGTTGTGGAGAAATGCATACCCTCAACTTCAAAGGGGACGTAACTTGGAAAGGGCCACGAATGAGAACAGAATGGAGGTGCCTTAAAAAGGTAAACATTGAGCTACTATATGATCCAGCAGGCCCACTCCTCGACGTAAAACCTAAGAAGAGAGAATTGGAAAGACACAGGCAGGCAAATCTGCACTGCACAGTATTACAATAGCCAAGATATGGAAGTAACCAAAAAGTCCACCAACAGATGGATGGACAAAGAAGAACTCCTCCATGTACAGATGGAATATTCGCTAGTGAAAAAAATGAAACAATGCCGTTTGCAGCACCATAGATGAGTCTAGACGTAATCACGCCACGTGTAGTAAGTGAGAAAGCAAAAGGCACATATCCTATCATATCACTTTTAAGAGTTACTTAAAAATTGATACCAATGAAGATATTTCCACAGAGAAAGGCAATCACAGATTCATTAAAAAACTTATGGTTCACCAAATAGAAAGGGATGAGGATTGGATACATTGCCACATTGGGGTTAACAGAGATATACAAACCATGTGAAATATATAACCACCAAAGACGTACGGAAGACCAGGAGAAGACTACTCAACATTGTGTCATAACCTACATGGGAAAAGGAGGCGAGGAACAATAGATACATGTATATGTGTGAAAGAACCACATCTTGCACACCTAGAACAAACAAACCATTGTAATCATATTTACTGGGATAAAAAAATAAAAAGTAAACTACAAATATGAACAAGAAGTAATGAGACATAAACTTAAAGGGCTTTTCCCTGGCACATTCCATTCTAATTTACAACCTACAACACCACTTCCATTAAGGCTCTGTTTCCCTAGTAACCAAATATGGTAAAGGGGAAATGCTGCCACCTTGTGGCCGTTTCCTGCAAGAACAGCTTTAAACTCACAGCGAATGGTCACTTAACATTCCCAAGGACTCAGGGCTGTAAAGGACACCTGCCCTAAAAAATTGTGCTGAAGGAGGGAATGGACAAAACAATTCAAAACAGGCAAATGTTTCAAGAAGAGAGTATGAAGAGTTAAGTTTTACTCACGCTCTTTTAAAAAAAAGGAAAATGGATAAAAGCTCAACCTCAGGGAGTGTTAGACCCATGCAATCTAATCTACAAAACGTTTCAACTTACACCAGTCGACTGACCATGAGCAAAAAGTCTACAAACAATAAATGCTGAAGGGGTTTTAGGGAACTGTGTACCCTCTACCTGCTGGTGAGACGTAAAGGGGTAACAGCCAATAATGAGAACAGAAAGGAGCTGTGTTTAAAAGTAAAAATGGAGGCACCATTCAATCCAGCAGGCGCACCAATGGACCTCTCACTTGAGAAGACAAGAATCGAGAAGACACAGGCCGCAAAAGCTGCAGTGCAGCCTTATTCACAATAGCCAAGACAGTGGAGCAATCAAAATGTCCAACAACAGGTGAATGGATAAAGAAGAAGTGGTCCATGTACACAATGGAATAATAGCCATGGAAAACAATGAACCACTGCTCTCTGAGGCACCACAAATGAGTCTGGAGATAATCACAAAACATGAGGTAAGTCGGAAAGCAAAAGACCTATATTCTATGATATCACTTATAGGCGTTATCTAATAACTGACACAAAGGAACATATTTCCACAGAGAAAGACACTCACAGACTTAGAAAACAAACTATGCTCATCTAAAAGGAAAGGTGGGGGGAATGGATAAATTAAGATTAGTGTTACTATATGTATACAAACACATATTATATCCATATCTCAAAAAGACCAACCATATAGCAAGGGAGGTCTGCGGAACCCTCAGTAACATTTTACATGGGAAGAGGATCTGTACTTGAATAGACATATATAATGTACAAACGAACCAGATTGTGTACACCTAGGACAAACAATATTCTCAGCTTTACCCCAATTAAAAAAAATTTTAAAACCAAGAAGAAATAATGAGACATAAACTTATGGGGCTTTCTCCATGCACATTCCAATGTAATTTACAAACTAGGAACACGACTTCCAGAAAGGCTCTGCTGCCCTAGTACCCAGATATGGGAATGGAGATATGCTGCCTGCTTGAGGCCACTTCCCACAACAGCAGCTTTAAACCCATTGCTAAAGGTCACTAAATATTCACCAAACTTGCAGTTCGCTAAAAGACACCTGCTTTCTAAAAAAATTCTGGAGTGGAAAATCGACCAAAAATTTCAAAAGAGGGCAACCTTCCAAGAACACAATTTCAAGAGTTCTACTGTACTCCCAATTGTTTCCTTTTTTTTAACAGAAAAGAAAACGGTGGAGAAAAATGATGAGTTTTACGAATTTTCAAAGACATGCAAACCCAAATTACAAAAACCTATCAGCTCACAGCAGCCAGAAGGGCCATTAGCATAAATGCTGCAAACAATATATGCTGAAGCGATTGTGGAGAAATGCGTACCCTCGATTCTAAGGGGGGACGTGGTAAGAGCCACTAATGAAAACACAAAGAAGGTGCTTTGAAAAGGGAAACACGGTGCTACCAGTCAATCAATTACACCCACTGCTGGGCCTATCACCTGAGAAAATGAGAATCGAAAAGTCACAGCCTGGCAATCCTGCACTCCAACAATATTTACCATAGCCAACACTTGGAAGCAATGAAAATGTCCATCAACCGAGGAATGCACAAAGTAGAAGTGGTCCACGTACACAGTGGAAAAGTACTCCAATAAAAAATAAAAATTAAATGTAACAATCCAACAAAAGTAAGGAGACATCAGCTTGTGTGGGTTTGTCCGGGCACACTCCACTCTAATTTATAACCGAGAAACACCACAGGCCGCAAGGGCTTTTCCCTAGTTACCAGGGTGGGGGACATAGAAAGGCTGCCGCCCTCTGGCAGTTACCTGCAAAAGCAGCTTTAAAGCCTGTGCTAATGGTCACTTCATAGGAACAAGTACTGCAGAACTGTAAATGAAACAGGCCCTCAAAATGTCTTGAGGGAGGTAAAGGCCAAAACATTTCAAAATGTGACACATACTTAAAGAGAACACTTTGAAGAACTAAGGGGTAATCACAGCTTGAAAAATAGCAAAGGACATGCCTTAAAGCTCAATTTCAACAGATTATGTGGCACATTCGAATTCAACCACAGAGAGGTATCAGCTCACACTTGTCAGAATAACCATCAGCAAGAAAACTACAAACACTAAATGCTGAAGGTGTTGTGGAGAAATGCATACCCTCAACTTCAAAGGGGACGTAACTTGGAAAGGGCCACGAATGAGAACAGAATGGAGGTGCCTTAAAAAGGTAAACATTGAGCTACTATATGATCCAGCAGGCCCACTCCTCGACGTAAAACCTAAGAAGAGAGAATTGGAAAGACACAGGCAGGCAAATCTGCACTGCACAGTATTACAATAGCCAAGATATGGAAGTAACCAAAAAGTCCACCAACAGATGGATGGACAAAGAAGAACTCCTCCATGTACAGATGGAATATTCGCTAGTGAAAAAAATGAAACAATGCCGTTTGCAGCACCATAGATGAGTCTAGACGTAATCACGCCACGTGTAGTAAGTGAGAAAGCAAAAGGCACATATCCTATCATATCACTTTTAAGAGTTACTTAAAAATTGATACCAATGAAGATATTTCCACAGAGAAAGGCAATCACAGATTCATTAAAAAACTTATGGTTCACCAAATAGAAAGGGATGAGGATTGGATACATTGCCACATTGGGGTTAACAGAGATATACAAACCATGTGAAATATATAACCACCAAAGACGTACGGAAGACCAGGAGAAGACTACTCAACATTGTGTCATAACCTACATGGGAAAAGGAGGCGAGGAACAATAGATACATGTATATGTGTGAAAGAACCACATCTTGCACACCTAGAACAAACAAACCATTGTAATCATATTTACTGGGATAAAAAAATAAAAAGTAAACTACAAATATGAACAAGAAGTAATGAGACATAAACTTAAAGGGCTTTTCCCTGGCACATTCCATTCTAATTTACAACCTACAACACCACTTCCATTAAGGCTCTGTTTCCCTAGTAACCAAATATGGTAAAGGGGAAATGCTGCCACCTTGTGGCCGTTTCCTGCAAGAACAGCTTTAAACTCACAGCGAATGGTCACTTAACATTCCCAAGGACTCAGGGCTGTAAAGGACACCTGCCCTAAAAAATTGTGCTGAAGGAGGGAATGGACAAAACAATTCAAAACAGGCAAATGTTTCAAGAAGAGAGTATGAAGAGTTAAGTTTTACTCACGCTCTTTTAAAAAAAAGGAAAATGGATAAAAGCTCAACCTCAGGGAGTGTTAGACCCATGCAATCTAATCTACAAAACGTTTCAACTTACACCAGTCGACTGACCATGAGCAAAAAGTCTACAAACAATAAATGCTGAAGGGGTTTTAGGGAACTGTGTACCCTCTACCTGCTGGTGAGACGTAAAGGGGTAACAGCCAATAATGAGAACAGAAAGGAGCTGTGTTTAAAAGTAAAAATGGAGGCACCATTCAATCCAGCAGGCGCACCAATGGACCTCTCACTTGAGAAGACAAGAATCGAGAAGACACAGGCCGCAAAAGCTGCAGTGCAGCCTTATTCACAATAGCCAAGACAGTGGAGCAATCAAAATGTCCAACAACAGGTGAATGGATAAAGAAGAAGTGGTCCATGTACACAATGGAATAATAGCCATGGAAAACAATGAACCACTGCTCTCTGAGGCACCACAAATGAGTCTGGAGATAATCACAAAACATGAGGTAAGTCGGAAAGCAAAAGACCTATATTCTATGATATCACTTATAGGCGTTATCTAATAACTGACACAAAGGAACGTATTTCCACAGAGAAAGACACTCACAGACTTAGAAAACAAACTATGCTCATCTAAAAGGAAAGGTGGGGGGAATGGATAAATTAAGATTAGTGTTACTATATGTATACAAACACATATTATATCCATATCTCAAAAAGACCAACCATATAGCAAGGGAGGTCTGCGGAACCCTCAGTAACATTTTACATGGGAAGAGGATCTGTACTTGAATAGACATATATAATGTACAAACGAACCAGATTGTGTACACCTAGGACAAACAATATTCTCAGCTTTACCCCAATTAAAAAAAATTTTAAAACCAAGAAGAAATAATGAGACATAAACTTATGGGGCTTTCTCCATGCACATTCCAATGTAATTTACAAACTAGGAACACGACTTCCAGAAAGGCTCTGCTGCCCTAGTACCCAGATATGGGAATGGAGATATGCTGCCTGCTTGAGGCCACTTCCCACAACAGCAGCTTTAAACCCATTGCTAAAGGTCACTAAATATTCACCAAACTTGCAGTTCGCTAAAAGACACCTGCTTTCTAAAAAAATTCTGGAGTGGAAAATCGACCAAAAATTTCAAAAGAGGGCAACCTTCCAAGAACACAATTTCAAGAGTTCTACTGTACTCCCAATTGTTTCCTTTTTTTTAACAGAAAAGAAAACGGTGGAGAAAAATGATGAGTTTTACGAATTTTCAAAGACATGCAAACCCAAATTACAAAAACCTATCAGCTCACAGCAGCCAGAAGGGCCATTAGCATAAATGCTGCAAACAATATATGCTGAAGCGATTGTGGAGAAATGCGTACCCTCGATTCTAAGGGGGGACGTGGTAAGAGCCACTAATGAAAACACAAAGAAGGTGCTTTGAAAAGGGAAACACGGTGCTACCAGTCAATCAATTACACCCACTGCTGGGCCTATCACCTGAGAAAATGAGAATCGAAAAGTCACAGCCTGGCAATCCTGCACTCCAACAATATTTACCATAGCCAACACTTGGAAGCAATGAAAATGTCCATCAACCGAGGAATGCACAAAGTAGAAGTGGTCCACGTACACAGTGGAAAAGTACTCCAATAAAAAATAAAAATTAAATGTAACAATCCAACAAAAGTAAGGAGACATCAGCTTGTGTGGGTTTGTCCGGGCACACTCCACTCTAATTTATAACCGAGAAACACCACAGGCCGCAAGGGCTTTTCCCTAGTTACCAGGGTGGGGGACATAGAAAGGCTGCCGCCCTCTGGCAGTTACCTGCAAAAGCAGCTTTAAAGCCTGTGCTAATGGTCACTTCATAGGAACAAGTACTGCAGAACTGTAAATGAAACAGGCCCTCAAAATGTCTTGAGGGAGGTAAAGGCCAAAACATTTCAAAATGTGACACATACTTAAAGAGAACACTTTGAAGAACTAAGGGGTAATCACAGCTTGAAAAATAGCAAAGGACATGCCTTAAAGCTCAATTTCAACAGATTATGTGGCACATTCGAATTCAACCACAGAGAGGTATCAGCTCACACTTGTCAGAATAACCATCAGCAAGAAAACTACAAACACTAAATGCTGAAGGTGTTGTGGAGAAATGCATACCCTCAACTTCAAAGGGGACGTAACTTGGAAAGGGCCACGAATGAGAACAGAATGGAGGTGCCTTAAAAAGGTAAACATTGAGCTACTATATGATCCAGCAGGCCCACTCCTCGACGTAAAACCTAAGAAGAGAGAATTGGAAAGACACAGGCAGGCAAATCTGCACTGCACAGTATTACAATAGCCAAGATATGGAAGTAACCAAAAAGTCCACCAACAGATGGATGGACAAAGAAGAACTCCTCCATGTACAGATGGAATATTCGCTAGTGAAAAAAATGAAACAATGCCGTTTGCAGCACCATAGATGAGTCTAGACGTAATCACGCCACGTGTAGTAAGTGAGAAAGCAAAAGGCACATATCCTATCATATCACTTTTAAGAGTTACTTAAAAATTGATACCAATGAAGATATTTCCACAGAGAAAGGCAATCACAGATTCATTAAAAAACTTATGGTTCACCAAATAGAAAGGGATGAGGATTGGATACATTGCCACATTGGGGTTAACAGAGATATACAAACCATGTGAAATATATAACCACCAAAGACGTACGGAAGACCAGGAGAAGACTACTCAACATTGTGTCATAACCTACATGGGAAAAGGAGGCGAGGAACAATAGATACATGTATATGTGTGAAAGAACCACATCTTGCACACCTAGAACAAACAAACCATTGTAATCATATTTACTGGGATAAAAAAATAAAAAGTAAACTACAAATATGAACAAGAAGTAATGAGACATAAACTTAAAGGGCTTTTCCCTGGCACATTCCATTCTAATTTACAACCTACAACACCACTTCCATTAAGGCTCTGTTTCCCTAGTAACCAAATATGGTAAAGGGGAAATGCTGCCACCTTGTGGCCGTTTCCTGCAAGAACAGCTTTAAACTCACAGCGAATGGTCACTTAACATTCCCAAGGACTCAGGGCTGTAAAGAACACCTGCCCTAAAAAATTGTGCTGAAGGAGGGAATGGACAAAACAATTCAAAACAGGCAAATGTTTCAAGAAGAGAGTATGAAGAGTTAAGTTTTACTCACGCTCTTTTAAAAAAAAGGAAAATGGATAAAAGCTCAACCTCAGGGAGTGTTAGACCCATGCAATCTAATCTACAAAACGTTTCAACTTACACCAGTCGACTGACCATGAGCAAAAAGTCTACAAACAATAAATGCTGAAGGGGTTTTAGGGAACTGTGTACCCTCTACCTGCTGGTGAGACGTAAAGGGGTAACAGCCAATAATGAGAACAGAAAGGAGCTGTGTTTAAAAGTAAAAATGGAGGCACCATTCAATCCAGCAGGCGCACCAATGGACCTCTCACTTGAGAAGACAAGAATCGAGAAGACACAGGCCGCAAAAGCTGCAGTGCAGCCTTATTCACAATAGCCAAGACAGTGGAGCAATCAAAATGTCCAACAACAGGTGAATGGATAAAGAAGAAGTGGTCCATGTACACAATGGAATAATAGCCATGGAAAACAATGAACCACTGCTCTCTGAGGCACCACAAATGAGTCTGGAGATAATCACAAAACATGAGGTAAGTCGGAAAGCAAAAGACCTATATTCTATGATATCACTTATAGGCGTTATCTAATAACTGACACAAAGGAACGTATTTCCACAGAGAAAGACACTCACAGACTTAGAAAACAAACTATGCTCATCTAAAAGGAAAGGTGGGGGGAATGGATAAATTAAGATTAGTGTTACTATATGTATACAAACACATATTATATCCATATCTCAAAAAGACCAACCATATAGCAAGGGAGGTCTGCGGAACCCTCAGTAACATTTTACATGGGAAGAGGATCTGTACTTGAATAGACATATATAATGTACAAACGAACCAGATTGTGTACACCTAGGACAAACAATATTCTCAGCTTTACCCCAATTAAAAAAAATTTTAAAACCAAGAAGAAATAATGAGACATAAACTTATGGGGCTTTCTCCATGCACATTCCAATGTAATTTACAAACTAGGAACACGACTTCCAGAAAGGCTCTGCTGCCCTAGTACCCAGATATGGGAATGGAGATATGCTGCCTGCTTGAGGCCACTTCCCACAACAGCAGCTTTAAACCCATTGCTAAAGGTCACTAAATATTCACCAAACTTGCAGTTCGCTAAAAGACACCTGCTTTCTAAAAAAATTCTGGAGTGGAAAATCGACCAAAAATTTCAAAAGAGGGCAACCTTCCAAGAACACAATTTCAAGAGTTCTACTGTACTCCCAATTGTTTCCTTTTTTTTAACAGAAAAGAAAACGGTGGAGAAAAATGATGAGTTTTACGAATTTTCAAAGACATGCAAACCCAAATTACAAAAACCTATCAGCTCACAGCAGCCAGAAGGGCCATTAGCATAAATGCTGCAAACAATATATGCTGAAGCGATTGTGGAGAAATGCGTACCCTCGATTCTAAGGGGGGACGTGGTAAGAGCCACTAATGAAAACACAAAGAAGGTGCTTTGAAAAGGGAAACACGGTGCTACCAGTCAATCAATTACACCCACTGCTGGGCCTATCACCTGAGAAAATGAGAATCGAAAAGTCACAGCCTGGCAATCCTGCACTCCAACAATATTTACCATAGCCAACACTTGGAAGCAATGAAAATGTCCATCAACCGAGGAATGCACAAAGTAGAAGTGGTCCACGTACACAGTGGAAAAGTACTCCAATAAAAAATAAAAATTAAATGTAACAATCCAACAAAAGTAAGGAGACATCAGCTTGTGTGGGTTTGTCCGGGCACACTCCACTCTAATTTATAACCGAGAAACACCACAGGCCGCAAGGGCTTTTCCCTAGTTACCAGGGTGGGGGACATAGAAAGGCTGCCGCCCTCTGGCAGTTACCTGCAAAAGCAGCTTTAAAGCCTGTGCTAATGGTCACTTCATAGGAACAAGTACTGCAGAACTGTAAATGAAACAGGCCCTCAAAATGTCTTGAGGGAGGTAAAGGCCAAAACATTTCAAAATGTGACACATACTTAAAGAGAACACTTTGAAGAACTAAGGGGTAATCACAGCTTGAAAAATAGCAAAGGACATGCCTTAAAGCTCAATTTCAACAGATTATGTGGCACATTCGAATTCAACCACAGAGAGGTATCAGCTCACACTTGTCAGAATAACCATCAGCAAGAAAACTACAAACACTAAATGCTGAAGGTGTTGTGGAGAAATGCATACCCTCAACTTCAAAGGGGACGTAACTTGGAAAGGGCCACGAATGAGAACAGAATGGAGGTGCCTTAAAAAGGTAAACATTGAGCTACTATATGATCCAGCAGGCCCACTCCTCGACGTAAAACCTAAGAAGAGAGAATTGGAAAGACACAGGCAGGCAAATCTGCACTGCACAGTATTACAATAGCCAAGATATGGAAGTAACCAAAAAGTCCACCAACAGATGGATGGACAAAGAAGAACTCCTCCATGTACAGATGGAATATTCGCTAGTGAAAAAAATGAAACAATGCCGTTTGCAGCACCATAGATGAGTCTAGACGTAATCACGCCACGTGTAGTAAGTGAGAAAGCAAAAGGCACATATCCTATCATATCACTTTTAAGAGTTACTTAAAAATTGATACCAATGAAGATATTTCCACAGAGAAAGGCAATCACAGATTCATTAAAAAACTTATGGTTCACCAAATAGAAAGGGATGAGGATTGGATACATTGCCACATTGGGGTTAACAGAGATATACAAACCATGTGAAATATATAACCACCAAAGACGTACGGAAGACCAGGAGAAGACTACTCAACATTGTGTCATAACCTACATGGGAAAAGGAGGCGAGGAACAATAGATACATGTATATGTGTGAAAGAACCACATCTTGCACACCTAGAACAAACAAACCATTGTAATCATATTTACTGGGATAAAAAAATAAAAAGTAAACTACAAATATGAACAAGAAGTAATGAGACATAAACTTAAAGGGCTTTTCCCTGGCACATTCCATTCTAATTTACAACCTACAACACCACTTCCATTAAGGCTCTGTTTCCCTAGTAACCAAATATGGTAAAGGGGAAATGCTGCCACCTTGTGGCCGTTTCCTGCAAGAACAGCTTTAAACTCACAGCGAATGGTCACTTAACATTCCCAAGGACTCAGGGCTGTAAAGAACACCTGCCCTAAAAAATTGTGCTGAAGGAGGGAATGGACAAAACAATTCAAAACAGGCAAATGTTTCAAGAAGAGAGTATGAAGAGTTAAGTTTTACTCACGCTCTTTTAAAAAAAAGGAAAATGGATAAAAGCTCAACCTCAGGGAGTGTTAGACCCATGCAATCTAATCTACAAAACGTTTCAACTTACACCAGTCGACTGACCATGAGCAAAAAGTCTACAAACAATAAATGCTGAAGGGGTTTTAGGGAACTGTGTACCCTCTACCTGCTGGTGAGACGTAAAGGGGTAACAGCCAATAATGAGAACAGAAAGGAGCTGTGTTTAAAAGTAAAAATGGAGGCACCATTCAATCCAGCAGGCGCACCAATGGACCTCTCACTTGAGAAGACAAGAATCGAGAAGACACAGGCCGCAAAAGCTGCAGTGCAGCCTTATTCACAATAGCCAAGACAGTGGAGCAATCAAAATGTCCAACAACAGGTGAATGGATAAAGAAGAAGTGGTCCATGTACACAATGGAATAATAGCCATGGAAAACAATGAACCACTGCTCTCTGAGGCACCACAAATGAGTCTGGAGATAATCACAAAACATGAGGTAAGTCGGAAAGCAAAAGACCTATATTCTATGATATCACTTATAGGCGTTATCTAATAACTGACACAAAGGAACGTATTTCCACAGAGAAAGACACTCACAGACTTAGAAAACAAACTATGCTCATCTAAAAGGAAAGGTGGGGGGAATGGATAAATTAAGATTAGTGTTACTATATGTATACAAACACATATTATATCCATATCTCAAAAAGACCAACCATATAGCAAGGGAGGTCTGCGGAACCCTCAGTAACATTTTACATGGGAAGAGGATCTGTACTTGAATAGACATATATAATGTACAAACGAACCAGATTGTGTACACCTAGGACAAACAATATTCTCAGCTTTACCCCAATTAAAAAAAATTTTAAAACCAAGAAGAAATAATGAGACATAAACTTATGGGGCTTTCTCCATGCACATTCCAATGTAATTTACAAACTAGGAACACGACTTCCAGAAAGGCTCTGCTGCCCTAGTACCCAGATATGGGAATGGAGATATGCTGCCTGCTTGAGGCCACTTCCCACAACAGCAGCTTTAAACCCATTGCTAAAGGTCACTAAATATTCACCAAACTTGCAGTTCGCTAAAAGACACCTGCTTTCTAAAAAAATTCTGGAGTGGAAAATCGACCAAAAATTTCAAAAGAGGGCAACCTTCCAAGAACACAATTTCAAGAGTTCTACTGTACTCCCAATTGTTTCCTTTTTTTTAACAGAAAAGAAAACGGTGGAGAAAAATGATGAGTTTTACGAATTTTCAAAGACATGCAAACCCAAATTACAAAAACCTATCAGCTCACAGCAGCCAGAAGGGCCATTAGCATAAATGCTGCAAACAATATATGCTGAAGCGATTGTGGAGAAATGCGTACCCTCGATTCTAAGGGGGGACGTGGTAAGAGCCACTAATGAAAACACAAAGAAGGTGCTTTGAAAAGGGAAACACGGTGCTACCAGTCAATCAATTACACCCACTGCTGGGCCTATCACCTGAGAAAATGAGAATCGAAAAGTCACAGCCTGGCAATCCTGCACTCCAACAATATTTACCATAGCCAACACTTGGAAGCAATGAAAATGTCCATCAACCGAGGAATGCACAAAGTAGAAGTGGTCCACGTACACAGTGGAAAAGTACTCCAATAAAAAATAAAAATTAAATGTAACAATCCAACAAAAGTAAGGAGACATCAGCTTGTGTGGGTTTGTCCGGGCACACTCCACTCTAATTTATAACCGAGAAACACCACAGGCCGCAAGGGCTTTTCCCTAGTTACCAGGGTGGGGGACATAGAAAGGCTGCCGCCCTCTGGCAGTTACCTGCAAAAGCAGCTTTAAAGCCTGTGCTAATGGTCACTTCATAGGAACAAGTACTGCAGAACTGTAAATGAAACAGGCCCTCAAAATGTCTTGAGGGAGGTAAAGGCCAAAACATTTCAAAATGTGACACATACTTAAAGAGAACACTTTGAAGAACTAAGGGGTAATCACAGCTTGAAAAATAGCAAAGGACATGCCTTAAAGCTCAATTTCAACAGATTATGTGGCACATTCGAATTCAACCACAGAGAGGTATCAGCTCACACTTGTCAGAATAACCATCAGCAAGAAAACTACAAACACTAAATGCTGAAGGTGTTGTGGAGAAATGCATACCCTCAACTTCAAAGGGGACGTAACTTGGAAAGGGCCACGAATGAGAACAGAATGGAGGTGCCTTAAAAAGGTAAACATTGAGCTACTATATGATCCAGCAGGCCCACTCCTCGACGTAAAACCTAAGAAGAGAGAATTGGAAAGACACAGGCAGGCAAATCTGCACTGCACAGTATTACAATAGCCAAGATATGGAAGTAACCAAAAAGTCCACCAACAGATGGATGGACAAAGAAGAACTCCTCCATGTACAGATGGAATATTCGCTAGTGAAAAAAATGAAACAATGCCGTTTGCAGCACCATAGATGAGTCTAGACGTAATCACGCCACGTGTAGTAAGTGAGAAAGCAAAAGGCACATATCCTATCATATCACTTTTAAGAGTTACTTAAAAATTGATACCAATGAAGATATTTCCACAGAGAAAGGCAATCACAGATTCATTAAAAAACTTATGGTTCACCAAATAGAAAGGGATGAGGATTGGATACATTGCCACATTGGGGTTAACAGAGATATACAAACCATGTGAAATATATAACCACCAAAGACGTACGGAAGACCAGGAGAAGACTACTCAACATTGTGTCATAACCTACATGGGAAAAGGAGGCGAGGAACAATAGATACATGTATATGTGTGAAAGAACCACATCTTGCACACCTAGAACAAACAAACCATTGTAATCATATTTACTGGGATAAAAAAATAAAAAGTAAACTACAAATATGAACAAGAAGTAATGAGACATAAACTTAAAGGGCTTTTCCCTGGCACATTCCATTCTAATTTACAACCTACAACACCACTTCCATTAAGGCTCTGTTTCCCTAGTAACCAAATATGGTAAAGGGGAAATGCTGCCACCTTGTGGCCGTTTCCTGCAAGAACAGCTTTAAACTCACAGCGAATGGTCACTTAACATTCCCAAGGACTCAGGGCTGTAAAGAACACCTGCCCTAAAAAATTGTGCTGAAGGAGGGAATGGACAAAACAATTCAAAACAGGCAAATGTTTCAAGAAGAGAGTATGAAGAGTTAAGTTTTACTCACGCTCTTTTAAAAAAAAGGAAAATGGATAAAAGCTCAACCTCAGGGAGTGTTAGACCCATGCAATCTAATCTACAAAACGTTTCAACTTACACCAGTCGACTGACCATGAGCAAAAAGTCTACAAACAATAAATGCTGAAGGGGTTTTAGGGAACTGTGTACCCTCTACCTGCTGGTGAGACGTAAAGGGGTAACAGCCAATAATGAGAACAGAAAGGAGCTGTGTTTAAAAGTAAAAATGGAGGCACCATTCAATCCAGCAGGCGCACCAATGGACCTCTCACTTGAGAAGACAAGAATCGAGAAGACACAGGCCGCAAAAGCTGCAGTGCAGCCTTATTCACAATAGCCAAGACAGTGGAGCAATCAAAATGTCCAACAACAGGTGAATGGATAAAGAAGAAGTGGTCCATGTACACAATGGAATAATAGCCATGGAAAACAATGAACCACTGCTCTCTGAGGCACCACAAATGAGTCTGGAGATAATCACAAAACATGAGGTAAGTCGGAAAGCAAAAGACCTATATTCTATGATATCACTTATAGGCGTTATCTAATAACTGACACAAAGGAACGTATTTCCACAGAGAAAGACACTCACAGACTTAGAAAACAAACTATGCTCATCTAAAAGGAAAGGTGGGGGGAATGGATAAATTAAGATTAGTGTTACTATATGTATACAAACACATATTATATCCATATCTCAAAAAGACCAACCATATAGCAAGGGAGGTCTGCGGAACCCTCAGTAACATTTTACATGGGAAGAGGATCTGTACTTGAATAGACATATATAACGTACAAACGAACCACATTGTGTACACCTAGGACAAACAATATTCTAAGCTTTACCCCAATTAAAAAAAATTTTAAAACCAAGAAGAAATAATGAGACATAAACTTATGGGGCTTTCTCCATGCACATTCCAATGTAATTTACAAACTAGGAACACGACTTCCAGAAAGGCTCTGCTGCCCTAGTACCCAGATATGGGAATGGAGATATGCTGCCTGCTTGAGGCCACTTCCCACAACAGCAGCTTTAAACCCATTGCTAAAGGTCACTAAATATTCACCAAACTTGCAGTTCGCTAAAAGACACCTGCTTTCTAAAAAAATTCTGGAGTGGAAAATCGACCAAAAATTTCAAAAGAGGGCAACCTTCCAAGAACACAATTTCAAGAGTTCTACTGTACTCCCAATTGTTTCCTTTTTTTTAACAGAAAAGAAAACGGTGGAGAAAAATGATGAGTTTTACGAATTTTCAAAGACATGCAAACCCAAATTACAAAAACCTATCAGCTCACAGCAGCCAGAAGGGCCATTAGCATAAATGCTGCAAACAATATATGCTGAAGCGATTGTGGAGAAATGCGTACCCTCGATTCTAAGGGGGGACGTGGTAAGAGCCACTAATGAAAACACAAAGAAGGTGCTTTGAAAAGGGAAACACGGTGCTACCAGTCAATCAATTACACCCACTGCTGGGCCTATCACCTGAGAAAATGAGAATCGAAAAGTCACAGCCTGGCAATCCTGCACTCCAACAATATTTACCATAGCCAACACTTGGAAGCAATGAAAATGTCCATCAACCGAGGAATGCACAAAGTAGAAGTGGTCCACGTACACAGTGGAAAAGTACTCCAATAAAAAATAAAAATTAAATGTAACAATCCAACAAAAGTAAGGAGACATCAGCTTGTGTGGGTTTGTCCGGGCACACTCCACTCTAATTTATAACCGAGAAACACCACAGGCCGCAAGGGCTTTTCCCTAGTTACCAGGGTGGGGGACATAGAAAGGCTGCCGCCCTCTGGCAGTTACCTGCAAAAGCAGCTTTAAAGCCTGTGCTAATGGTCACTTCATAGGAACAAGTACTGCAGAACTGTAAATGAAACAGGCCCTCAAAATGTCTTGAGGGAGGTAAAGGCCAAAACATTTCAAAATGTGACACATACTTAAAGAGAACACTTTGAAGAACTAAGGGGTAATCACAGCTTGAAAAATAGCAAAGGACATGCCTTAAAGCTCAATTTCAACAGATTATGTGGCACATTCGAATTCAACCACAGAGAGGTATCAGCTCACACTTGTCAGAATAACCATCAGCAAGAAAACTACAAACACTAAATGCTGAAGGTGTTGTGGAGAAATGCATACCCTCAACTTCAAAGGGGACGTAACTTGGAAAGGGCCACGAATGAGAACAGAATGGAGGTGCCTTAAAAAGGTAAACATTGAGCTACTATATGATCCAGCAGGCCCACTCCTCGACGTAAAACCTAAGAAGAGAGAATTGGAAAGACACAGGCAGGCAAATCTGCACTGCACAGTATTACAATAGCCAAGATATGGAAGTAACCAAAAAGTCCACCAACAGATGGATGGACAAAGAAGAACTCCTCCATGTACAGATGGAATATTCGCTAGTGAAAAAAATGAAACAATGCCGTTTGCAGCACCATAGATGAGTCTAGACGTAATCACGCCACGTGTAGTAAGTGAGAAAGCAAAAGGCACATATCCTATCATATCACTTTTAAGAGTTACTTAAAAATTGATACCAATGAAGATATTTCCACAGAGAAAGGCAATCACAGATTCATTAAAAAACTTATGGTTCACCAAATAGAAAGGGATGAGGATTGGATACATTGCCACATTGGGGTTAATAGAGATATACAAACCATGTGAAATATATAACCACCAAAGACGTACGGAAGACCAGGAGAAGACTACTCAACATTGTGTCATAACCTACATGGGAAAAGGAGGCGAGGAACAATAGATACATGTATATGTGTGAAAGAACCACATCTTGCACACCTAGAACAAACAAACCATTGTAATCATATTTACTGGGATAAAAAAATAAAAAGTAAACTACAAATATGAACAAGAAGTAATGAGACATAAACTTAAAGGGCTTTTCCCTGGCACATTCCATTCTAATTTACAACCTACAACACCACTTCCATTAAGGCTCTGTTTCCCTAGTAACCAAATATGGTAAAGGGGAAATGCTGCCACCTTGTGGCCGTTTCCTGCAAGAACAGCTTTAAACTCACAGCGAATGGTCACTTAACATTCCCAAGGACTCAGGGCTGTAAAGAACACCTGCCCTAAAAAATTGTGCTGAAGGAGGGAATGGACAAAACAATTCAAAACAGGCAAATGTTTCAAGAAGAGAGTATGAAGAGTTAAGTTTTACTCACGCTCTTTTAAAAAAAAGGAAAATGGATAAAAGCTCAACCTCAGGGAGTGTTAGACCCATGCAATCTAATCTACAAAACGTTTCAACTTACACCAGTCGACTGACCATGAGCAAAAAGTCTACAAACAATAAATGCTGAAGGGGTTTTAGGGAACTGTGTACCCTCTACCTGCTGGTGAGACGTAAAGGGGTAACAGCCAATAATGAGAACAGAAAGGAGCTGTGTTTAAAAGTAAAAATGGAGGTACCATTCAATCCAGCAGGCGCACCAATGGACCTCTCACTTGAGAAGACAAGAATCGAGAAGACACAGGCCGCAAAAGCTGCAGTGCAGCCTTATTCACAATAGCCAAGACAGTGGAGCAATCAAAATGTCCAACAACAGGTGAATGGATAAAGAAGAAGTGGTCCATGTACACAATGGAATAATAGCCATGGAAAACAATGAACCACTGCTCTCTGAGGCACCACAAATGAGTCTGGAGATAATCACAAAACATGAGGTAAGTCGGAAAGCAAAAGACCTATATTCTATGATATCACTTATAGGCGTTATCTAATAACTGACACAAAGGAACGTATTTCCACAGAGAAAGACACTCACAGACTTAGAAAACAAACTATGCTCATCTAAAAGGAAAGGTGGGGGGAATGGATAAATTAAGATTAGTGTTACTATATGTATACAAACACATATTATATCCATATCTCAAAAAGACCAACCATATAGCAAGGGAGGTCTGCGGAACCCTCAGTAACATTTTACATGGGAAGAGGATCTGTACTTGAATAGACATATATAATGTACAAACGAACCAGATTGTGTACACCTAGGACAAACAATATTCTAAGCTTTACCCCAATTAAAAAAAATTTTAAAACCAAGAAGAAATAATGAGACATAAACTTATGGGGCTTTCTCCATGCACATTCCAATGTAATTTACAAACTAGGAACACGACTTCCAGAAAGGCTCTGCTGCCCTAGTACCCAGATATGGGAATGGAGATATGCTGCCTGCTTGAGGCCACTTCCCACAACAGCAGCTTTAAACCCATTGCTAAAGGTCACTAAATATTCACCAAACTTGCAGTTCGCTAAAAGACACCTGCTTTCTAAAAAAATTCTGGAGTGGAAAATCGACCAAAAATTTCAAAAGAGGGCAACCTTCCAAGAACACAATTTCAAGAGTTCTACTGTACTCCCAATTGTTTCCTTTTTTTTAACAGAAAAGAAAACGGTGGAGAAAAATGATGAGTTTTACGAATTTTCAAAGACATGCAAACCCAAATTACAAAAACCTATCAGCTCACAGCAGCCAGAAGGGCCATTAGCATAAATGCTGCAAACAATATATGCTGAAGCGATTGTGGAGAAATGCGTACCCTCGATTCTAAGGGGGACGTGGTAAGAGCCACTAATGAGAACACAAAGAAGGTGCTTTGAAAAGGGAAACACGGTGCTACCAGTCAATCAATTACACCCACTGCTGGGCCTATCACCTGAGAAAATGAGAATCGAAAAGTCACAGCCTGGCAATCCTGCACTCCAACAATATTTACCATAGCCAACACTTGGAAGCAATGAAAATGTCCATCAACCGAGGAATGCACAAAGTAGAAGTGGTCCACGTACACAGTGGAAAAGTACTCCAATAAAAAATAAAAATTAAATGTAAAAATCCAACAAAAGTAAGGAGACATCAGCTTGTGTGGGTTTGTCCGGGCACACTCCACTCTAATTTATAACCGAGAAACACCACAGGCCGCAAGGGCTTTTCCCTAGTTACCAGGGTGGGGGACATAGAAAGGCTGCCGCCCTCTGGCAGTTACCTGCAAAAGCAGCTTTAAAGCCTGTGCTAATGGTCACTTCATAGGAACAAGTACTGCAGAACTGTAAATGAAACAGGCCCTCAAAATGTCTTGAGGGAGGTAAAGGCCAAAACATTTCAAAATGTGACACATACTTAAAGAGAACACTTTGAAGAACTAAGGGGTAATCACAGCTTGAAAAATAGCAAAGGACATGCCTTAAAGCTCAATTTCAACAGATTATGTGGCACATTCGAATTCAACCACAGAGAGGTATCAGCTCACACTTGTCAGAATAACCATCAGCAAGAAAACTACAAACACTAAATGCTGAAGGTGTTGTGGAGAAATGCATACCCTCAACTTCAAAGGGGACGTAACTTGGAAAGGGCCACGAATGAGAACAGAATGGAGGTGCCTTAAAAAGGTAAACATTGAGCTACTATATGATCCAGCAGGCCCACTCCTCGACGTAAAACCTAAGAAGAGAGAATTGGAAAGACACAGGCAGGCAAATCTGCACTGCACAGTATTACAATAGCCAAGATATGGAAGTAACCAAAAAGTCCACCAACAGATGGATGGACAAAGAAGAACTCCTCCATGTACAGATGGAATATTCGCTAGTGAAAAAAATGAAACAATGCCGTTTGCAGCACCATAGATGAGTCTAGACGTAATCACGCCACGTGTAGTAAGTGAGAAAGCAAAAGGCACATATCCTATCATATCACTTTTAAGAGTTACTTAAAAATTGATACCAATGAAGATATTTCCACAGAGAAAGGCAATCACAGATTCATTAAAAAACTTATGGTTCACCAAATAGAAAGGGATGAGGATTGGATACATTGCCACATTGGGGTTAACAGAGATATACAAACCATGTGAAATATATAACCACCAAAGACGTACGGAAGACCAGGAGAAGACTACTCAACATTGTGTCATAACCTACATGGGAAAAGGATGCGAGGAACAATAGATACATGTATATGTGTGAAAGAACCACATCTTGCACACCTAGAACAAACAAACCATTGTAATCATATTTACTGGGATAAAAAATAAAAAGTAAACTACAAATATGAACAAGAAGTAATGAGACATAAACTTAAAGGGCTTTTCCCTGGCACATTCCATTCTAATTTACAACCTACAACACCACTTCCATTAAGGCTCTGTTTCCCTAGTAACCAAATATGGTAAAGGGGAAATGCTGCCACCTTGTGGCCGTTTCCTGCAAGAACAGCTTTAAACTCACAGCGAATGGTCACTTAACATTCCCAAGGACTCAGGGCTGTAAAGGACACCTGCCCTAAAAAATTGTGCTGAAGGAGGGAATGGACAAAACAATTCAAAACAGGCAAATGTTTCAAGAAGAGAGTATGAAGAGTTAAGTTTTACTCACGCTCTTTTAAAAAAAAGGAAAATGGATAAAAGCTCAACCTCAGGGAGTGTTAGACCCATGCAATCTAATCTACAAAACGTTTCAACTTACACCAGTCGACTGACCATGAGCAAAAAGTCTACAAACAATAAATGCTGAAGGGGTTTTAGGGAACTGTGTACCCTCTACCTGCTGGTGAGACGTAAAGGGGTAACAGCCAATAATGAGAACAGAAAGGAGCTGTGTTTAAAAGTAAAAATGGAGGTACCATTCAATCCAGCAGGCGCACCAATGGACCTCTCACCTGAGAAGACAAGAATCGAGAAGACACAGGCCGCAAAAGCTGCAGTGCAGCCTTATTCACAATAGCCAAGACAGTGGAGCAATCAAAATGTCCAACAACAGGTGAATGGATAAAGAAGAAGTGGTCCATGTACACAATGGAATAATAGCCATGGAAAACAATGAACCACTGCTCTCTGAGGCACCACAAATGAGTCTGGAGATAATCACAAAACATGAGGTAAGTCGGAAAGCAAAAGACCTATATTCTATGATATCACTTATAGGCGTTATCTAATAACTGACACAAAGGAACATATTTCCACAGAGAAAGACACTCACAGACTTAGAAAACAAACTATGCTCATCTAAAAGGAAAGGTGGGGGGAATGGATAAATTAAGATTAGTGTTACTATATGTATACAAACACATATTATATCCATATCTCAAAAAGACCAACCATATAGCAAGGGAGGTCTGCGGAACCCTCAGTAACATTTTACATGGGAAGAGGATCTGTACTTGAATAGACATATATAATGTACAAACGAACCAGATTGTGTACACCTAGGACAAACAATATTCTAAGCTTTACCCCAATTAAAAAAAATTTTAAAACCAAGAAGAAATAATGAGACATAAACTTATGGGGCTTTCTCCATGCACATTCCAATGTAATTTACAAACTAGGAACACGACTTCCAGAAAGGCTCTGCTGCCCTAGTACCCAGATATGGGAATGGAGATATGCTGCCTGCTTGAGGCCACTTCCCACAACAGCAGCTTTAAACCCATTGCTAAAGGTCACTAAATATTCACCAAACTTGCAGTTCGCTAAAAGACACCTGCTTTCTAAAAAAATTCTGGAGTGGAAAATCGACCAAAAATTTCAAAAGAGGGCAACCTTCCAAGAACACAATTTCAAGAGTTCTACTGTACTCCCAATTGTTTCCTTTTTTTTAACAGAAAAGAAAACGGTGGAGAAAAATGATGAGTTTTACGAATTTTCAAAGACATGCAAACCCAAATTACAAAAACCTATCAGCTCACAGCAGCCAGAAGGGCCATTAGCATAAATGCTGCAAACAATATATGCTGAAGCGATTGTGGAGAAATGCGTACCCTCGATTCTAAGGGGGACGTGGTAAGAGCCACTAATGAGAACACAAAGAAGGTGCTTTGAAAAGGGAAACACGGTGCTACCAGTCAATCAATTACACCCACTGCTGGGCCTATCACCTGAGAAAATGAGAATCGAAAAGTCACAGCCTGGCAATCCTGCACTCCAACAATATTTACCATAGCCAACACTTGGAAGCAATGAAAATGTCCATCAACCGAGGAATGCACAAAGTAGAAGTGGTCCACGTACACAGTGGAAAAGTACTCCAATAAAAAATAAAAATTAAATGTAAAAATCCAACAAAAGTAAGGAGACATCAGCTTGTGTGGGTTTGTCCGGGCACACTCCACTCTAATTTATAACCGAGAAACACCACAGGCCGCAAGGGCTTTTCCCTAGTTACCAGGGTGGGGGACATAGAAAGGCTGCCGCCCTCTGGCAGTTACCTGCAAAAGCAGCTTTAAAGCCTGTGCTAATGGTCACTTCATAGGAACAAGTACTGCAGAACTGTAAATGAAACAGGCCCTCAAAATGTCTTGAGGGAGGTAAAGGCCAAAACATTTCAAAATGTGACACATACTTAAAGAGAACACTTTGAAGAACTAAGGGGTAATCACAGCTTGAAAAATAGCAAAGGACATGCCTTAAAGCTCAACTTCAACAGATTATGTGGCACATTCGAATTCAACCACAGAGAGGTATCAGCTCACACTTGTCAGAATAACCATCAGCAAGAAAACTACAAACACTAAATGCTGAAGGTGTTGTGGAGAAATGCATACCCTCAACTTCAAAGGGGACGTAACTTGGAAAGGGCCACGAATGAGAACAGAATGGAGGTGCCTTAAAAAGGTAAACATTGAGCTACTATATGATCCAGCAGGCCCACTCCTCGACGTAAAACCTAAGAAGAGAGAATTGGAAAGACACAGGCAGGCAAATCTGCACTGCACAGTATTACAATAGCCAAGATATGGAAGTAACCAAAAAGTCCACCAACAGATGGATGGACAAAGAAGAACTCCTCCATGTACAGATGGAATATTCGCTAGTGAAAAAAATGAAACAATGCCGTTTGCAGCACCATAGATGAGTCTAGACGTAATCACGCCACGTGTAGTAAGTGAGAAAGCAAAAGGCACATATCCTATCATATCACTTTTAAGAGTTACTTAAAAATTGATACCAATGAAGATATTTCCACAGAGAAAGGCAATCACAGATTCATTAAAAAACTTATGGTTCACCAAATAGAAAGGGATGAGGATTGGATACATTGCCACATTGGGGTTAACAGAGATATACAAACCATGTGAAATATATAACCACCAAAGACGTACGGAAGACCAGGAGAAGACTACTCAACATTGTGTCATAACCTACATGGGAAAAGGATGCGAGGAACAATAGATACATGTATATGTGTGAAAGAACCACATCTTGCACACCTAGAACAAACAAACCATTGTAATCATATTTACTGGGATAAAAAATAAAAAGTAAACTACAAATATGAACAAGAAGTAATGAGACATAAACTTAAAGGGCTTTTCCCTGGCACATTCCATTCTAATTTACAACCTACAACACCACTTCCATTAAGGCTCTGTTTCCCTAGTAACCAAATATGGTAAAGGGGAAATGCTGCCACCTTGTGGCCGTTTCCTGCAAGAACAGCTTTAAACTCACAGCGAATGGTCACTTAACATTCCCAAGGACTCAGGGCTGTAAAGGACACCTGCCCTAAAAAATTGTGCTGAAGGAGGGAATGGACAAAACAATTCAAAACAGGCAAATGTTTCAAGAAGAGAGTATGAAGAGTTAAGTTTTACTCACGCTCTTTTAAAAAAAAGGAAAATGGATAAAAGCTCAACCTCAGGGAGTGTTAGACCCATGCAATCTAATCTACAAAACGTTTCAACTTACACCAGTCGACTGACCATGAGCAAAAAGTCTACAAACAATAAATGCTGAAGGGGTTTTAGGGAACTGTGTACCCTCTACCTGCTGGTGAGACGTAAAGGGGTAACAGCCAATAATGAGAACAGAAAGGAGCTGTGTTTAAAAGTAAAAATGGAGGCACCATTCAATCCAGCAGGCGCACCAATGGACCTCTCACCTGAGAAGACAAGAATCGAGAAGACACAGGCCGCAAAAGCTGCAGTGCAGCCTTATTCACAATAGCCAAGACAGTGGAGCAATCAAAATGTCCAACAACAGGTGAATGGATAAAGAAGAAGTGGTCCATGTACACAATGGAATAATAGCCATGGAAAACAATGAACCACTGCTCTCTGAGGCACCACAAATGAGTCTGGAGATAATCACAAAACATGAGGTAAGTCGGAAAGCAAAAGACCTATATTCTATGATATCACTTATAGGCGTTATCTAATAACTGACACAAAGGAACATATTTCCACAGAGAAAGACACTCACAGACTTAGAAAACAAACTATGCTCATCTAAAAGGAAAGGTGGGGGGAATGGATAAATTAAGATTAGTGTTACTATATGTATACAAACACATATTATATCCATATCTCAAAAAGACCAACCATATAGCAAGGGAGGTCTGCGGAACCCTCAGTAACATTTTACATGGGAAGAGGATCTGTACTTGAATAGACATATATAACGTACAAACGAACCAGATTGTGTACACCTAGGACAAACAATATTCTAAGCTTTACCCCAATTAAAAAAAATTTTAAAACCAAGAAGAAATAATGAGACATAAACTTATGGGGCTTTCTCCATGCACATTCCAATGTAATTTACAAACTAGGAACACGACTTCCAGAAAGGCTCTGCTGCCCTAGTACCCAGATATGGGAATGGAGATATGCTGCCTGCTTGAGGCCACTTCCCACAACAGCAGCTTTAAACCCATTGCTAAAGGTCACTAAATATTCACCAAACTTGCAGTTCGCTAAAAGACACCTGCTTTCTAAAAAAATTCTGGAGTGGAAAATCGACCAAAAATTTCAAAAGAGGGCAACCTTCCAAGAACACAATTTCAAGAGTTCTACTGTACTCCCAATTGTTTCCTTTTTTTTAACAGAAAAGAAAACGGTGGAGAAAAATGATGAGTTTTACGAATTTTCAAAGACATGCAAACCCAAATTACAAAAACCTATCAGCTCACAGCAGCCAGAAGGGCCATTAGCATAAATGCTGCAAACAATATATGCTGAAGCGATTGTGGAGAAATGCGTACCCTCGATTCTAAGGGGGACGTGGTAAGAGCCACTAATGAAAACACAAAGAAGGTGCTTTGAAAAGGGAAACACGGTGCTACCAGTCAATCAATTACACCCACTGCTGGGCCTATCACCTGAGAAAATGAGAATCGAAAAGTCACAGCCTGGCAATCCTGCACTCCAACAATATTTACCATAGCCAACACTTGGAAGCAATGAAAATGTCCATCAACCGAGGAATGCACAAAGTAGAAGTGGTCCACGTACACAGTGGAAAAGTACTCCAATAAAAAATAAAAATTAAATGTAAAAATCCAACAAAAGTAAGGAGACATCAGCTTGTGTGGGTTTGTCCGGGCACACTCCACTCTAATTTATAACCGAGAAACACCACAGGCCGCAAGGGCTTTTCCCTAGTTACCAGGGTGGGGGACATAGAAAGGCTGCCGCCCTCTGGCAGTTACCTGCAAAAGCAGCTTTAAAGCCTGTGCTAATGGTCACTTCATAGGAACAAGTACTGCAGAACTGTAAATGAAACAGGCCCTCAAAATGTCTTGAGGGAGGTAAAGGCCAAAACATTTCAAAATGTGACACATACTTAAAGAGAACACTTTGAAGAACTAAGGGGTAATCACAGCTTGAAAAATAACAAAGGACATGCCTTAAAGCTCAACTTCAACAGATTATGTGGCACATTCGAATTCAACCACAGAGAGGTATCAGCTCACACTTGTCAGAATAACCATCAGCAAGAAAACTACAAACACTAAATGCTGAAGGTGTTGTGGAGAAATGCATACCCTCAACTTCAAAGGGGACGTAACTTGGAAAGGGCCACGAATGAGAACAGAATGGAGGTGCCTTAAAAAGGTAAACATTGAGCTACTATATGATCCAGCAGGCCCACTCCTCGACGTAAAACCTAAGAAGAGAGAATTGGAAAGACACAGGCAGGCAAATCTGCACTGCACAGTATTACAATAGCCAAGATATGGAAGTAACCAAAAAGTCCACCAACAGATGGATGGACAAAGAAGAACTCCTCCATGTACAGATGGAATATTCGCTAGTGAAAAAAATGAAACAATGCCGTTTGCAGCACCATAGATGAGTCTAGACGTAATCACGCCACGTGTAGTAAGTGAGAAAGCAAAAGGCACATATCCTATCATATCACTTTTAAGAGTTACTTAAAAATTGATACCAATGAAGATATTTCCACAGAGAAAGGCAATCACAGATTCATTAAAAAACTTATGGTTCACCAAATAGAAAGGGATGAGGATTGGATACATTGCCACATTGGGGTTAACAGAGATATACAAACCATGTGAAATATATAACCACCAAAGACGTACGGAAGACCAGGAGAAGACTACTCAACATTGTGTCATAACCTACATGGGAAAAGGATGCGAGGAACAATAGATACATGTATATGTGTGAAAGAACCACATCTTGCACACCTAGAACAAACAAACCATTGTAATCATATTTACTGGGATAAAAAATAAAAAGTAAACTACAAATATGAACAAGAAGTAATGAGACATAAACTTAAAGGGCTTTTCCCTGGCACATTCCATTCTAATTTACAACCTACAACACCACTTCCATTAAGGCTCTGTTTCCCTAGTAACCAAATATGGTAAAGGGGAAATGCTGCCACCTTGTGGCCGTTTCCTGCAAGAACAGCTTTAAACTCACAGCGAATGGTCACTTAACATTCCCAAGGACTCAGGGCTGTAAAGAACACCTGCCCTAAAAAATTGTGCTGAAGGAGGGAATGGACAAAACAATTCAAAACAGGCAAATGTTTCAAGAAGAGAGTATGAAGAGTTAAGTTTTACTCACGCTCTTTTAAAAAAAAGGAAAATGGATAAAAGCTCAACCTCAGGGAGTGTTAGACCCATGCAATCTAATCTACAAAACGTTTCAACTTACACCAGTCGACTGACCATGAGCAAAAAGTCTACAAACAATAAATGCTGAAGGGGTTTTAGGGAACTGTGTACCCTCTACCTGCTGGTGAGACGTAAAGGGGTAACAGCCAATAATGAGAACAGAAAGGAGCTGTGTTTAAAAGTAAAAATGGAGGCACCATTCAATCCAGCAGGCGCACCAATGGACCTCTCACTTGAGAAGACAAGAATCGAGAAGACACAGGCCGCAAAAGCTGCAGTGCAGCCTTATTCACAATAGCCAAGACAGTGGAGCAATCAAAATGTCCAACAACAGGTGAATGGATAAAGAAGAAGTGGTCCATGTACACAATGGAATAATAGCCATGGAAAACAATGAACCACTGCTCTCTGAGGCACCACAAATGAGTCTGGAGATAATCACAAAACATGAGGTAAGTCGGAAAGCAAAAGACCTATATTCTATGATATCACTTATAGGCGTTATCTAATAACTGACACAAAGGAACATATTTCCACAGAGAAAGACACTCACAGACTTAGAAAACAAACTATGCTCATCTAAAAGGAAAGGTGGGGGGAATGGATAAATTAAGATTAGTGTTACTATATGTATACAAACACATATTATATCCATATCTCAAAAAGACCAACCATATAGCAAGGGAGGTCTGCGGAACCCTCAGTAACATTTTACATGGGAAGAGGATCTGTACTTGAATAGACATATATAACGTACAAACGAACCAGATTGTGTACACCTAGGACAAACAATATTCTCAGCTTTACCCCAATTAAAAAAAATTTTAAAACCAAGAAGAAATAATGAGACATAAACTTATGGGGCTTTCTCCATGCACATTCCAATGTAATTTACAAACTAGGAACACGACTTCCAGAAAGGCTCTGCTGCCCTAGTACCCAGATATGGGAATGGAGATATGCTGCCTGCTTGAGGCCACTTCCCACAACAGCAGCTTTAAACCCATTGCTAAAGGTCACTAAATATTCACCAAACTTGCAGTTCGCTAAAAGACACCTGCTTTCTAAAAAAATTCTGGAGTGGAAAATCGACCAAAAATTTCAAAAGAGGGCAACCTTCCAAGAACACAATTTCAAGAGTTCTACTGTACTCCCAATTGTTTCCTTTTTTTTAACAGAAAAGAAAACGGTGGAGAAAAATGATGAGTTTTACGAATTTTCAAAGACATGCAAACCCAAATTACAAAAACCTATCAGCTCACAGCAGCCAGAAGGGCCATTAGCATAAATGCTGCAAACAATATATGCTGAAGCGATTGTGGAGAAATGCGTACCCTCGATTCTAAGGGGGACGTGGTAAGAGCCACTAATGAAAACACAAAGAAGGTGCTTTGAAAAGGGAAACACGGTGCTACCAGTCAATCAATTACACCCACTGCTGGGCCTATCACCTGAGAAAATGAGAATCGAAAAGTCACAGCCTGGCAATCCTGCACTCCAACAATATTTACCATAGCCAACACTTGGAAGCAATGAAAATGTCCATCAACCGAGGAATGCACAAAGTAGAAGTGGTCCACGTACACAGTGGAAAAGTACTCCAATAAAAAATAAAAATTAAATGTAAAAATCCAACAAAAGTAAGGAGACATCAGCTTGTGTGGGTTTGTCCGGGCACACTCCACTCTAATTTATAACCGAGAAACACCACAGGCCGCAAGGGCTTTTCCCTAGTTACCAGGGTGGGGGACATAGAAAGGCTGCCGCCCTCTGGCAGTTACCTGCAAAAGCAGCTTTAAAGCCTGTGCTAATGGTCACTTCATAGGAACAAGTACTGCAGAACTGTAAATGAAACAGGCCCTCAAAATGTCTTGAGGGAGGTAAAGGCCAAAACATTTCAAAATGTGACACATACTTAAAGAGAACACTTTGAAGAACTAAGGGGTAATCACAGCTTGAAAAATAGCAAAGGACATGCCTTAAAGCTCAACTTCAACAGATTATGTGGCACATTCGAATTCAACCACAGAGAGGTATCAGCTCACACTTGTCAGAATAACCATCAGCAAGAAAACTACAAACACTAAATGCTGAAGGTGTTGTGGAGAAATGCATACCCTCAACTTCAAAGGGGACGTAACTTGGAAAGGGCCACGAATGAGAACAGAATGGAGGTGCCTTAAAAAGGTAAACATTGAGCTACTATATGATCCAGCAGGCCCACTCCTCGACGTAAAACCTAAGAAGAGAGAATTGGAAAGACACAGGCAGGCAAATCTGCACTGCACAGTATTACAATAGCCAAGATATGGAAGTAACCAAAAAGTCCACCAACAGATGGATGGACAAAGAAGAACTCCTCCATGTACAGATGGAATATTCGCTAGTGAAAAAAATGAAACAATGCCGTTTGCAGCACCATAGATGAGTCTAGACGTAATCACGCCACGTGTAGTAAGTGAGAAAGCAAAAGGCACATATCCTATCATATCACTTTTAAGAGTTACTTAAAAATTGATACCAATGAAGATATTTCCACAGAGAAAGGCAATCACAGATTCATTAAAAAACTTATGGTTCACCAAATAGAAAGGGATGAGGATTGGATACATTGCCACATTGGGGTTAACAGAGATATACAAACCATGTGAAATATATAACCACCAAAGACGTACGGAAGACCAGGAGAAGACTACTCAACATTGTGTCATAACCTACATGGGAAAAGGATGCGAGGAACAATAGATACATGTATATGTGTGAAAGAACCACATCTTGCACACCTAGAACAAACAAACCATTGTAATCATATTTACTGGGATAAAAAATAAAAAGTAAACTACAAATATGAACAAGAAGTAATGAGACATAAACTTAAAGGGCTTTTCCCTGGCACATTCCATTCTAATTTACAACCTACAACACCACTTCCATTAAGGCTCTGTTTCCCTAGTAACCAAATATGGTAAAGGGGAAATGCTGCCACCTTGTGGCCGTTTCCTGCAAGAACAGCTTTAAACTCACAGCGAATGGTCACTTAACATTCCCAAGGACTCAGGGCTGTAAAGAACACCTGCCCTAAAAAATTGTGCTGAAGGAGGGAATGGACAAAACAATTCAAAACAGGCAAATGTTTCAAGAAGAGAGTATGAAGAGTTAAGTTTTACTCACGCTCTTTTAAAAAAAAGGAAAATGGATAAAAGCTCAACCTCAGGGAGTGTTAGACCCATGCAATCTAATCTACAAAACGTTTCAACTTACACCAGTCGACTGACCATGAGCAAAAAGTCTACAAACAATAAATGCTGAAGGGGTTTTAGGGAACTGTGTACCCTCTACCTGCTGGTGAGACGTAAAGGGGTAACAGCCAATAATGAGAACAGAAAGGAGCTGTGTTTAAAAGTAAAAATGGAGGCACCATTCAATCCAGCAGGCGCACCAATGGACCTCTCACTTGAGAAGACAAGAATCGAGAAGACACAGGCCGCAAAAGCTGCAGTGCAGCCTTATTCACAATAGCCAAGACAGTGGAGCAATCAAAATGTCCAACAACAGGTGAATGGATAAAGAAGAAGTGGTCCATGTACACAATGGAATAATAGCCATGGAAAACAATGAACCACTGCTCTCTGAGGCACCACAAATGAGTCTGGAGATAATCACAAAACATGAGGTAAGTCGGAAAGCAAAAGACCTATATTCTATGATATCACTTATAGGCGTTATCTAATAACTGACACAAAGGAACATATTTCCACAGAGAAAGACACTCACAGACTTAGAAAACAAACTATGCTCATCTAAAAGGAAAGGTGGGGGGAATGGATAAATTAAGATTAGTGTTACTATATGTATACAAACACATATTATATCCATATCTCAAAAAGACCAACCATATAGCAAGGGAGGTCTGCGGAACCCTCAGTAACATTTTACATGGGAAGAGGATCTGTACTTGAATAGACATATATAACGTACAAACGAACCAGATTGTGTACACCTAGGACAAACAATATTCTCAGCTTTACCCCAATTAAAAAAAATTTTAAAACCAAGAAGAAATAATGAGACATAAACTTATGGGGCTTTCTCCATGCACATTCCAATGTAATTTACAAACTAGGAACACGACTTCCAGAAAGGCTCTGCTGCCCTAGTACCCAGATATGGGAATGGAGATATGCTGCCTGCTTGAGGCCACTTCCCACAACAGCAGCTTTAAACCCATTGCTAAAGGTCACTAAATATTCACCAAACTTGCAGTTCGCTAAAAGACACCTGCTTTCTAAAAAAATTCTGGAGTGGAAAATCGACCAAAAATTTCAAAAGAGGGCAACCTTCCAAGAACACAATTTCAAGAGTTCTACTGTACTCCCAATTGTTTCCTTTTTTTTAACAGAAAAGAAAACGGTGGAGAAAAATGATGAGTTTTACGAATTTTCAAAGACATGCAAACCCAAATTACAAAAACCTATCAGCTCACAGCAGCCAGAAGGGCCATTAGCATAAATGCTGCAAACAATATATGCTGAAGCGATTGTGGAGAAATGCGTACCCTCGATTCTAAGGGGGACGTGGTAAGAGCCACTAATGAAAACACAAAGAAGGTGCTTTGAAAAGGGAAACACGGTGCTACCAGTCAATCAATTACACCCACTGCTGGGCCTATCACCTGAGAAAATGAGAATCGAAAAGTCACAGCCTGGCAATCCTGCACTCCAACAATATTTACCATAGCCAACACTTGGAAGCAATGAAAATGTCCATCAACCGAGGAATGCACAAAGTAGAAGTGGTCCACGTACACAGTGGAAAAGTACTCCAATAAAAAATAAAAATTAAATGTAACAATCCAACAAAAGTAAGGAGACATCAGCTTGTGTGGGTTTGTCCGGGCACACTCCACTCTAATTTATAACCGAGAAACACCACAGGCCGCAAGGGCTTTTCCCTAGTTACCAGGGTGGGGGACATAGAAAGGCTGCCGCCCTCTGGCAGTTACCTGCAAAAGCAGCTTTAAAGCCTGTGCTAATGGTCACTTCATAGGAACAAGTACTGCAGAACTGTAAATGAAACAGGCCCTCAAAATGTCTTGAGGGAGGTAAAGGCCAAAACATTTCAAAATGTGACACATACTTAAAGAGAACACTTTGAAGAACTAAGGGGTAATCACAGCTTGAAAAATAGCAAAGGACATGCCTTAAAGCTCAACTTCAACAGATTATGTGGCACATTCGAATTCAACCACAGAGAGGTATCAGCTCACACTTGTCAGAATAACCATCAGCAAGAAAACTACAAACACTAAATGCTGAAGGTGTTGTGGAGAAATGCATACCCTCAACTTCAAAGGGGACGTAACTTGGAAAGGGCCACGAATGAGAACAGAATGGAGGTGCCTTAAAAAGGTAAACATTGAGCTACTATATGATCCAGCAGGCCCACTCCTCGACGTAAAACCTAAGAAGAGAGAATTGGAAAGACACAGGCAGGCAAATCTGCACTGCACAGTATTACAATAGCCAAGATATGGAAGTAACCAAAAAGTCCACCAACAGATGGATGGACAAAGAAGAACTCCTCCATGTACAGATGGAATATTCGCTAGTGAAAAAAATGAAACAATGCCGTTTGCAGCACCATAGATGAGTCTAGACGTAATCACGCCACGTGTAGTAAGTGAGAAAGCAAAAGGCACATATCCTATCATATCACTTTTAAGAGTTACTTAAAAATTGATACCAATGAAGATATTTCCACAGAGAAAGGCAATCACAGATTCATTAAAAAACTTATGGTTCACCAAATAGAAAGGGATGAGGATTGGATACATTGCCACATTGGGGTTAACAGAGATATACAAACCATGTGAAATATATAACCACCAAAGACGTACGGAAGACCAGGAGAAGACTACTCAACATTGTGTCATAACCTACATGGGAAAAGGATGCGAGGAACAATAGATACATGTATATGTGTGAAAGAACCACATCTTGCACACCTAGAACAAACAAACCATTGTAATCATATTTACTGGGATAAAAAATAAAAAGTAAACTACAAATATGAACAAGAAGTAATGAGACATAAACTTAAAGGGCTTTTCCCTGGCACATTCCATTCTAATTTACAACCTACAACACCACTTCCATTAAGGCTCTGTTTCCCTAGTAACCAAATATGGTAAAGGGGAAATGCTGCCACCTTGTGGCCGTTTCCTGCAAGAACAGCTTTAAACTCACAGCGAATGGTCACTTAACATTCCCAAGGACTCAGGGCTGTAAAGAACACCTGCCCTAAAAAATTGTGCTGAAGGAGGGAATGGACAAAACAATTCAAAACAGGCAAATGTTTCAAGAAGAGAGTATGAAGAGTTAAGTTTTACTCACGCTCTTTTAAAAAAAAGGAAAATGGATAAAAGCTCAACCTCAGGGAGTGTTAGACCCATGCAATCTAATCTACAAAACGTTTCAACTTACACCAGTCGACTGACCATGAGCAAAAAGTCTACAAACAATAAATGCTGAAGGGGTTTTAGGGAACTGTGTACCCTCTACCTGCTGGTGAGACGTAAAGGGGTAACAGCCAATAATGAGAACAGAAAGGAGCTGTGTTTAAAAGTAAAAATGGAGGCACCATTCAATCCAGCAGGCGCACCAATGGACCTCTCACTTGAGAAGACAAGAATCGAGAAGACACAGGCCGCAAAAGCTGCAGTGCAGCCTTATTCACAATAGCCAAGACAGTGGAGCAATCAAAATGTCCAACAACAGGTGAATGGATAAAGAAGAAGTGGTCCATGTACACAATGGAATAATAGCCATGGAAAACAATGAACCACTGCTCTCTGAGGCACCACAAATGAGTCTGGAGATAATCACAAAACATGAGGTAAGTCGGAAAGCAAAAGACCTATATTCTATGATATCACTTATAGGCGTTATCTAATAACTGACACAAAGGAACATATTTCCACAGAGAAAGACACTCACAGACTTAGAAAACAAACTATGCTCATCTAAAAGGAAAGGTGGGGGGAATGGATAAATTAAGATTAGTGTTACTATATGTATACAAACACATATTATATCCATATCTCAAAAAGACCAACCATATAGCAAGGGAGGTCTGCGGAACCCTCAGTAACATTTTACATGGGAAGAGGATCTGTACTTGAATAGACATATATAACGTACAAACGAACCAGATTGTGTACACCTAGGACAAACAATATTCTCAGCTTTACCCCAATTAAAAAAAATTTTAAAACCAAGAAGAAATAATGAGACATAAACTTATGGGGCTTTCTCCATGCACATTCCAATGTAATTTACAAACTAGGAACACGACTTCCAGAAAGGCTCTGCTGCCCTAGTACCCAGATATGGGAATGGAGATATGCTGCCTGCTTGAGGCCACTTCCCACAACAGCAGCTTTAAACCCATTGCTAAAGGTCACTAAATATTCACCAAACTTGCAGTTCGCTAAAAGACACCTGCTTTCTAAAAATATTCTGGAGTGGAAAATCGACCAAAAATTTCAAAAGAGGGCAACCTTCCAAGAACACAATTTCAAGAGTTCTACTGTACTCCCAATTGTTTCCTTTTTTTTAACAGAAAAGAAAACGGTGGAGAAAAATGATGAGTTTTACGAATTTTCAAAGACATGCAAACCCAAATTACAAAAACCTATCAGCTCACAGCAGCCAGAAGGGCCATTAGCATAAATGCTGCAAACAATATATGCTGAAGCGATTGTGGAGAAATGCGTACCCTCGATTCTAAGGGGGACGTGGTAAGAGCCACTAATGAAAACACAAAGAAGGTGCTTTGAAAAGGGAAACACGGTGCTACCAGTCAATCAATTACACCCACTGCTGGGCCTATCACCTGAGAAAATGAGAATCGAAAAGTCACAGCCTGGCAATCCTGCACTCCAACAATATTTACCATAGCCAACACTTGGAAGCAATGAAAATGTCCATCAACCGAGGAATGCACAAAGTAGAAGTGGTCCACGTACACAGTGGAAAAGTACTCCAATAAAAAATAAAAATTAAATGTAAAAATCCAACAAAAGTAAGGAGACATCAGCTTGTGTGGGTTTGTCCGGGCACACTCCACTCTAATTTATAACCGAGAAACACCACAGGCCGCAAGGGCTTTTCCCTAGTTACCAGGGTGGGGGACATAGAAAGGCTGCCGCCCTCTGGCAGTTACCTGCAAAAGCAGCTTTAAAGCCTGTGCTAATGGTCACTTCATAGGAACAAGTACTGCAGAACTGTAAATGAAACAGGCCCTCAAAATGTCTTGAGGGAGGTAAAGGCCAAAACATTTCAAAATGTGACACATACTTAAAGAGAACACTTTGAAGAACTAAGGGGTAATCACAGCTTGAAAAATAGCAAAGGACATGCCTTAAAGCTCAACTTCAACAGATTATGTGGCACATTCGAATTCAACCACAGAGAGGTATCAGCTCACACTTGTCAGAATAACCATCAGCAAGAAAACTACAAACACTAAATGCTGAAGGTGTTGTGGAGAAATGCATACCCTCAACTTCAAAGGGGACGTAACTTGGAAAGGGCCACGAATGAGAACAGAATGGAGGTGCCTTAAAAAGGTAAACATTGAGCTACTATATGATCCAGCAGGCCCACTCCTCGACGTAAAACCTAAGAAGAGAGAATTGGAAAGACACAGGCAGGCAAATCTGCACTGCACAGTATTACAATAGCCAAGATATGGAAGTAACCAAAAAGTCCACCAACAGATGGATGGACAAAGAAGAACTCCTCCATGTACAGATGGAATATTCGCTAGTGAAAAAAATGAAACAATGCCGTTTGCAGCACCATAGATGAGTCTAGACGTAATCACGCCACGTGTAGTAAGTGAGAAAGCAAAAGGCACATATCCTATCATATCACTTTTAAGAGTTACTTAAAAATTGATACCAATGAAGATATTTCCACAGAGAAAGGCAATCACAGATTCATTAAAAAACTTATGGTTCACCAAATAGAAAGGGATGAGGATTGGATACATTGCCACATTGGGGTTAACAGAGATATACAAACCATGTGAAATATATAACCACCAAAGACGTACGGAAGACCAGGAGAAGACTACTCAACATTGTGTCATAACCTACATGGGAAAAGGATGCGAGGAACAATAGATACATGTATATGTGTGAAAGAACCACATCTTGCACACCTAGAACAAACAAACCATTGTAATCATATTTACTGGGATAAAAAATAAAAAGTAAACTACAAATATGAACAAGAAGTAATGAGACATAAACTTAAAGGGCTTTTCCCTGGCACATTCCATTCTAATTTACAACCTACAACACCACTTCCATTAAGGCTCTGTTTCCCTAGTAACCAAATATGGTAAAGGGGAAATGCTGCCACCTTGTGGCCGTTTCCTGCAAGAACAGCTTTAAACTCACAGCGAATGGTCACTTAACATTCCCAAGGACTCAGGGCTGTAAAGAACACCTGCCCTAAAAAATTGTGCTGAAGGAGGGAATGGACAAAACAATTCAAAACAGGCAAATGTTTCAAGAAGAGAGTATGAAGAGTTAAGTTTTACTCACGCTCTTTTAAAAAAAAGGAAAATGGATAAAAGCTCAACCTCAGGGAGTGTTAGACCCATGCAATCTAATCTACAAAACGTTTCAACTTACACCAGTCGACTGACCATGAGCAAAAAGTCTACAAACAATAAATGCTGAAGGGGTTTTAGGGAACTGTGTACCCTCTACCTGCTGGTGAGACGTAAAGGGGTAACAGCCAATAATGAGAACAGAAAGGAGCTGTGTTTAAAAGTAAAAATGGAGGCACCATTCAATCCAGCAGGCGCACCAATGGACCTCTCACTTGAGAAGACAAGAATCGAGAAGACACAGGCCGCAAAAGCTGCAGTGCAGCCTTATTCACAATAGCCAAGACAGTGGAGCAATCAAAATGTCCAACAACAGGTGAATGGATAAAGAAGAAGTGGTCCATGTACACAATGGAATAATAGCCATGGAAAACAATGAACCACTGCTCTCTGAGGCACCACAAATGAGTCTGGAGATAATCACAAAACATGAGGTAAGTCGGAAAGCAAAAGACCTATATTCTATGATATCACTTATAGGCGTTATCTAATAACTGACACAAAGGAACATATTTCCACAGAGAAAGACACTCACAGACTTAGAAAACAAACTATGCTCATCTAAAAGGAAAGGTGGGGGGAATGGATAAATTAAGATTAGTGTTACTATATGTATACAAACACATATTATATCCATATCTCAAAAAGACCAACCATATAGCAAGGGAGGTCTGCGGAACCCTCAGTAACATTTTACATGGGAAGAGGATCTGTACTTGAATAGACATATATAACGTACAAACGAACCAGATTGTGTACACCTAGGACAAACAATATTCTCAGCTTTACCCCAATTAAAAAAAATTTTAAAACCAAGAAGAAATAATGAGACATAAACTTATGGGGCTTTCTCCATGCACATTCCAATGTAATTTACAAACTAGGAACACGACTTCCAGAAAGGCTCTGCTGCCCTAGTACCCAGATATGGGAATGGAGATATGCTGCCTGCTTGAGGCCACTTCCCACAACAGCAGCTTTAAACCCATTGCTAAAGGTCACTAAATATTCACCAAACTTGCAGTTCGCTAAAAGACACCTGCTTTCTAAAAATATTCTGGAGTGGAAAATCGACCAAAAATTTCAAAAGAGGGCAACCTTCCAAGAACACAATTTCAAGAGTTCTACTGTACTCCCAATTGTTTCCTTTTTTTTAACAGAAAAGAAAACGGTGGAGAAAAATGATGAGTTTTACGAATTTTCAAAGACATGCAAACCCAAATTACAAAAACCTATCAGCTCACAGCAGCCAGAAGGGCCATTAGCATAAATGCTGCAAACAATATATGCTGAAGCGATTGTGGAGAAATGCGTACCCTCGATTCTAAGGGGGACGTGGTAAGAGCCACTAATGAAAACACAAAGAAGGTGCTTTGAAAAGGGAAACACGGTGCTACCAGTCAATCAATTACACCCACTGCTGGGCCTATCACCTGAGAAAATGAGAATCGAAAAGTCACAGCCTGGCAATCCTGCACTCCAACAATATTTACCATAGCCAACACTTGGAAGCAATGAAAATGTCCATCAACCGAGGAATGCACAAAGTAGAAGTGGTCCACGTACACAGTGGAAAAGTACTCCAATAAAAAATAAAAATTAAATGTAAAAATCCAACAAAAGTAAGGAGACATCAGCTTGTGTGGGTTTGTCCGGGCACACTCCACTCTAATTTATAACCGAGAAACACCACAGGCCGCAAGGGCTTTTCCCTAGTTACCAGGGTGGGGGACATAGAAAGGCTGCCGCCCTCTGGCAGTTACCTGCAAAAGCAGCTTTAAAGCCTGTGCTAATGGTCACTTCATAGGAACAAGTACTGCAGAACTGTAAATGAAACAGGCCCTCAAAATGTCTTGAGGGAGGTAAAGGCCAAAACATTTCAAAATGTGACACATACTTAAAGAGAACACTTTGAAGAACTAAGGGGTAATCACAGCTTGAAAAATAGCAAAGGACATGCCTTAAAGCTCAACTTCAACAGATTATGTGGCACATTCGAATTCAACCACAGAGAGGTATCAGCTCACACTTGTCAGAATAACCATCAGCAAGAAAACTACAAACACTAAATGCTGAAGGTGTTGTGGAGAAATGCATACCCTCAACTTCAAAGGGGACGTAACTTGGAAAGGGCCACGAATGAGAACAGAATGGAGGTGCCTTAAAAAGGTAAACATTGAGCTACTATATGATCCAGCAGGCCCACTCCTCGACGTAAAACCTAAGAAGAGAGAATTGGAAAGACACAGGCAGGCAAATCTGCACTGCACAGTATTACAATAGCCAAGATATGGAAGTAACCAAAAAGTCCACCAACAGATGGATGGACAAAGAAGAACTCCTCCATGTACAGATGGAATATTCGCTAGTGAAAAAAATGAAACAATGCCGTTTGCAGCACCATAGATGAGTCTAGACGTAATCACGCCACGTGTAGTAAGTGAGAAAGCAAAAGGCACATATCCTATCATATCACTTTTAAGAGTTACTTAAAAATTGATACCAATGAAGATATTTCCACAGAGAAAGGCAATCACAGATTCATTAAAAAACTTATGGTTCACCAAATAGAAAGGGATGAGGATTGGATACATTGCCACATTGGGGTTAACAGAGATATACAAACCATGTGAAATATATAACCACCAAAGACGTACGGAAGACCAGGAGAAGACTACTCAACATTGTGTCATAACCTACATGGGAAAAGGATGCGAGGAACAATAGATACATGTATATGTGTGAAAGAACCACATCTTGCACACCTAGAACAAACAAACCATTGTAATCATATTTACTGGGATAAAAAATAAAAAGTAAACTACAAATATGAACAAGAAGTAATGAGACATAAACTTAAAGGGCTTTTCCCTGGCACATTCCATTCTAATTTACAACCTACAACACCACTTCCATTAAGGCTCTGTTTCCCTAGTAACCAAATATGGTAAAGGGGAAATGCTGCCACCTTGTGGCCGTTTCCTGCAAGAACAGCTTTAAACTCACAGCGAATGGTCACTTAACATTCCCAAGGACTCAGGGCTGTAAAGAACACCTGCCCTAAAAAATTGTGCTGAAGGAGGGAATGGACAAAACAATTCAAAACAGGCAAATGTTTCAAGAAGAGAGTATGAAGAGTTAAGTTTTACTCACGCTCTTTTAAAAAAAAGGAAAATGGATAAAAGCTCAACCTCAGGGAGTGTTAGACCCATGCAATCTAATCTACAAAACGTTTCAACTTACACCAGTCGACTGACCATGAGCAAAAAGTCTACAAACAATAAATGCTGAAGGGGTTTTAGGGAACTGTGTACCCTCTACCTGCTGGTGAGACGTAAAGGGGTAACAGCCAATAATGAGAACAGAAAGGAGCTGTGTTTAAAAGTAAAAATGGAGGCACCATTCAATCCAGCAGGCGCACCAATGGACCTCTCACTTGAGAAGACAAGAATCGAGAAGACACAGGCCGCAAAAGCTGCAGTGCAGCCTTATTCACAATAGCCAAGACAGTGGAGCAATCAAAATGTCCAACAACAGGTGAATGGATAAAGAAGAAGTGGTCCATGTACACAATGGAATAATAGCCATGGAAAACAATGAACCACTGCTCTCTGAGGCACCACAAATGAGTCTGGAGATAATCACAAAACATGAGGTAAGTCGGAAAGCAAAAGACCTATATTCTATGATATCACTTATAGGCGTTATCTAATAACTGACACAAAGGAACATATTTCCACAGAGAAAGACACTCACAGACTTAGAAAACAAACTATGCTCATCTAAAAGGAAAGGTGGGGGGAATGGATAAATTAAGATTAGTGTTACTATATGTATACAAACACATATTATATCCATATCTCAAAAAGACCAACCATATAGCAAGGGAGGTCTGCGGAACCCTCAGTAACATTTTACATGGGAAGAGGATCTGTACTTGAATAGACATATATAACGTACAAACGAACCAGATTGTGTACACCTAGGACAAACAATATTCTCAGCTTTACCCCAATTAAAAAAAATTTTAAAACCAAGAAGAAATAATGAGACATAAACTTATGGGGCTTTCTCCATGCACATTCCAATGTAATTTACAAACTAGGAACACGACTTCCAGAAAGGCTCTGCTGCCCTAGTACCCAGATATGGGAATGGAGATATGCTGCCTGCTTGAGGCCACTTCCCACAACAGCAGCTTTAAACCCATTGCTAAAGGTCACTAAATATTCACCAAACTTGCAGTTCGCTAAAAGACACCTGCTTTCTAAAAATATTCTGGAGTGGAAAATCGACCAAAAATTTCAAAAGAGGGCAACCTTCCAAGAACACAATTTCAAGAGTTCTACTGTACTCCCAATTGTTTCCTTTTTTTTAACAGAAAAGAAAACGGTGGAGAAAAATGATGAGTTTTACGAATTTTCAAAGACATGCAAACCCAAATTACAAAAACCTATCAGCTCACAGCAGCCAGAAGGGCCATTAGCATAAATGCTGCAAACAATATATGCTGAAGCGATTGTGGAGAAATGCGTACCCTCGATTCTAAGGGGGACGTGGTAAGAGCCACTAATGAAAACACAAAGAAGGTGCTTTGAAAAGGGAAACACGGTGCTACCAGTCAATCAATTACACCCACTGCTGGGCCTATCACCTGAGAAAATGAGAATCGAAAAGTCACAGCCTGGCAATCCTGCACTCCAACAATATTTACCATAGCCAACACTTGGAAGCAATGAAAATGTCCATCAACCGAGGAATGCACAAAGTAGAAGTGGTCCACGTACACAGTGGAAAAGTACTCCAATAAAAAATAAAAATTAAATGTAAAAATCCAACAAAAGTAAGGAGACATCAGCTTGTGTGGGTTTGTCCGGGCACACTCCACTCTAATTTATAACCGAGAAACACCACAGGCCGCAAGGGCTTTTCCCTAGTTACCAGGGTGGGGGACATAGAAAGGCTGCCGCCCTCTGGCAGTTACCTGCAAAAGCAGCTTTAAAGCCTGTGCTAATGGTCACTTCATAGGAACAAGTACTGCAGAACTGTAAATGAAACAGGCCCTCAAAATGTCTTGAGGGAGGTAAAGGCCAAAACATTTCAAAATGTGACACATACTTAAAGAGAACACTTTGAAGAACTAAGGGGTAATCACAGCTTGAAAAATAGCAAAGGACATGCCTTAAAGCTCAACTTCAACAGATTATGTGGCACATTCGAATTCAACCACAGAGAGGTATCAGCTCACACTTGTCAGAATAACCATCAGCAAGAAAACTACAAACACTAAATGCTGAAGGTGTTGTGGAGAAATGCATACCCTCAACTTCAAAGGGGACGTAACTTGGAAAGGGCCACGAATGAGAACAGAATGGAGGTGCCTTAAAAAGGTAAACATTGAGCTACTATATGATCCAGCAGGCCCACTCCTCGACGTAAAACCTAAGAAGAGAGAATTGGAAAGACACAGGCAGGCAAATCTGCACTGCACAGTATTACAATAGCCAAGATATGGAAGTAACCAAAAAGTCCACCAACAGATGGATGGACAAAGAAGAACTCCTCCATGTACAGATGGAATATTCGCTAGTGAAAAAAATGAAACAATGCCGTTTGCAGCACCATAGATGAGTCTAGACGTAATCACGCCACGTGTAGTAAGTGAGAAAGCAAAAGGCACATATCCTATCATATCACTTTTAAGAGTTACTTAAAAATTGATACCAATGAAGATATTTCCACAGAGAAAGGCAATCACAGATTCATTAAAAAACTTATGGTTCACCAAATAGAAAGGGATGAGGATTGGATACATTGCCACATTGGGGTTAACAGAGATATACAAACCATGTGAAATATATAACCACCAAAGACGTACGGAAGACCAGGAGAAGACTACTCAACATTGTGTCATAACCTACATGGGAAAAGGATGCGAGGAACAATAGATACATGTATATGTGTGAAAGAACCACATCTTGCACACCTAGAACAAACAAACCATTGTAATCATATTTACTGGGATAAAAAATAAAAAGTAAACTACAAATATGAACAAGAAGTAATGAGACATAAACTTAAAGGGCTTTTCCCTGGCACATTCCATTCTAATTTACAACCTACAACACCACTTCCATTAAGGCTCTGTTTCCCTAGTAACCAAATATGGTAAAGGGGAAATGCTGCCACCTTGTGGCCGTTTCCTGCAAGAACAGCTTTAAACTCACAGCGAATGGTCACTTAACATTCCCAAGGACTCAGGGCTGTAAAGAACACCTGCCCTAAAAAATTGTGCTGAAGGAGGGAATGGACAAAACAATTCAAAACAGGCAAATGTTTCAAGAAGAGAGTATGAAGAGTTAAGTTTTACTCACGCTCTTTTAAAAAAAAGGAAAATGGATAAAAGCTCAACCTCAGGGAGTGTTAGACCCATGCAATCTAATCTACAAAACGTTTCAACTTACACCAGTCGACTGACCATGAGCAAAAAGTCTACAAACAATAAATGCTGAAGGGGTTTTAGGGAACTGTGTACCCTCTACCTGCTGGTGAGACGTAAAGGGGTAACAGCCAATAATGAGAACAGAAAGGAGCTGTGTTTAAAAGTAAAAATGGAGGCACCATTCAATCCAGCAGGCGCACCAATGGACCTCTCACTTGAGAAGACAAGAATCGAGAAGACACAGGCCGCAAAAGCTGCAGTGCAGCCTTATTCACAATAGCCAAGACAGTGGAGCAATCAAAATGTCCAACAACAGGTGAATGGATAAAGAAGAAGTGGTCCATGTACACAATGGAATAATAGCCATGGAAAACAATGAACCACTGCTCTCTGAGGCACCACAAATGAGTCTGGAGATAATCACAAAACATGAGGTAAGTCGGAAAGCAAAAGACCTATATTCTATGATATCACTTATAGGCGTTATCTAATAACTGACACAAAGGAACATATTTCCACAGAGAAAGACACTCACAGACTTAGAAAACAAACTATGCTCATCTAAAAGGAAAGGTGGGGGGAATGGATAAATTAAGATTAGTGTTACTATATGTATACAAACACATATTATATCCATATCTCAAAAAGACCAACCATATAGCAAGGGAGGTCTGCGGAACCCTCAGTAACATTTTACATGGGAAGAGGATCTGTACTTGAATAGACATATATAATGTACAAACGAACCAGATTGTGTACACCTAGGACAAACAATATTCTCAGCTTTACCCCAATTAAAAAAAATTTTAAAACCAAGAAGAAATAATGAGACATAAACTTATGGGGCTTTCTCCATGCACATTCCAATGTAATTTACAAACTAGGAACACGACTTCCAGAAAGGCTCTGCTGCCCTAGTACCCAGATATGGGAATGGAGATATGCTGCCTGCTTGAGGCCACTTCCCACAACAGCAGCTTTAAACCCATTGCTAAAGGTCACTAAATATTCACCAAACTTGCAGTTCGCTAAAAGACACCTGCTTTCTAAAAAAATTCTGGAGTGGAAAATCGACCAAAAATTTCAAAAGAGGGCAACCTTCCAAGAACACAATTTCAAGAGTTCTACTGTACTCCCAATTGTTTCCTTTTTTTTAACAGAAAAGAAAACGGTGGAGAAAAATGATGAGTTTTACGAATTTTCAAAGACATGCAAACCCAAATTACAAAAACCTATCAGCTCACAGCAGCCAGAAGGGCCATTAGCATAAATGCTGCAAACAATATATGCTGAAGCGATTGTGGAGAAATGCGTACCCTCGATTCTAAGGGGGACGTGGTAAGAGCCACTAATGAAAACACAAAGAAGGTGCTTTGAAAAGGGAAACACGGTGCTACCAGTCAATCAATTACACCCACTGCTGGGCCTATCACCTGAGAAAATGAGAATCGAAAAGTCACAGCCTGGCAATCCTGCACTCCAACAATATTTACCATAGCCAACACTTGGAAGCAATGAAAATGTCCATCAACCGAGGAATGCACAAAGTAGAAGTGGTCCACGTACACAGTGGAAAAGTACTCCAATAAAAAATAAAAATTAAATGTAAAAATCCAACAAAAGTAAGGAGACATCAGCTTGTGTGGGTTTGTCCGGGCACACTCCACTCTAATTTATAACCGAGAAACACCACAGGCCGCAAGGGCTTTTCCCTAGTTACCAGGGTGGGGGACATAGAAAGGCTGCCGCCCTCTGGCAGTTACCTGCAAAAGCAGCTTTAAAGCCTGTGCTAATGGTCACTTCATAGGAACAAGTACTGCAGAACTGTAAATGAAACAGGCCCTCAAAATGTCTTGAGGGAGGTAAAGGCCAAAACATTTCAAAATGTGACACATACTTAAAGAGAACACTTTGAAGAACTAAGGGGTAATCACAGCTTGAAAAATAGCAAAGGACATGCCTTAAAGCTCAACTTCAACAGATTATGTGGCACATTCGAATTCAACCACAGAGAGGTATCAGCTCACACTTGTCAGAATAACCATCAGCAAGAAAACTACAAACACTAAATGCTGAAGGTGTTGTGGAGAAATGCATACCCTCAACTTCAAAGGGGACGTAACTTGGAAAGGGCCACGAATGAGAACAGAATGGAGGTGCCTTAAAAAGGTAAACATTGAGCTACTATATGATCCAGCAGGCCCACTCCTCGACGTAAAACCTAAGAAGAGAGAATTGGAAAGACACAGGCAGGCAAATCTGCACTGCACAGTATTACAATAGCCAAGATATGGAAGTAACCAAAAAGTCCACCAACAGATGGATGGACAAAGAAGAACTCCTCCATGTACAGATGGAATATTCGCTAGTGAAAAAAATGAAACAATGCCGTTTGCAGCACCATAGATGAGTCTAGACGTAATCACGCCACGTGTAGTAAGTGAGAAAGCAAAAGGCACATATCCTATCATATCACTTTTAAGAGTTACTTAAAAATTGATACCAATGAAGATATTTCCACAGAGAAAGGCAATCACAGATTCATTAAAAAACTTATGGTTCACCAAATAGAAAGGGATGAGGATTGGATACATTGCCACATTGGGGTTAACAGAGATATACAAACCATGTGAAATATATAACCACCAAAGACGTACGGAAGACCAGGAGAAGACTACTCAACATTGTGTCATAACCTACATGGGAAAAGGATGCGAGGAACAATAGATACATGTATATGTGTGAAAGAACCACATCTTGCACACCTAGAACAAACAAACCATTGTAATCATATTTACTGGGATAAAAAATAAAAAGTAAACTACAAATATGAACAAGAAGTAATGAGACATAAACTTAAAGGGCTTTTCCCTGGCACATTCCATTCTAATTTACAACCTACAACACCACTTCCATTAAGGCTCTGTTTCCCTAGTAACCAAATATGGTAAAGGGGAAATGCTGCCACCTTGTGGCCGTTTCCTGCAAGAACAGCTTTAAACTCACAGCGAATGGTCACTTAACATTCCCAAGGACTCAGGGCTGTAAAGAACACCTGCCCTAAAAAATTGTGCTGAAGGAGGGAATGGACAAAACAATTCAAAACAGGCAAATGTTTCAAGAAGAGAGTATGAAGAGTTAAGTTTTACTCACGCTCTTTTAAAAAAAAGGAAAATGGATAAAAGCTCAACCTCAGGGAGTGTTAGACCCATGCAATCTAATCTACAAAACGTTTCAACTTACACCAGTCGACTGACCATGAGCAAAAAGTCTACAAACAATAAATGCTGAAGGGGTTTTAGGGAACTGTGTACCCTCTACCTGCTGGTGAGACGTAAAGGGGTAACAGCCAATAATGAGAACAGAAAGGAGCTGTGTTTAAAAGTAAAAATGGAGGTACCATTCAATCCAGCAGGCGCACCAATGGACCTCTCACTTGAGAAGACAAGAATCGAGAAGACACAGGCCGCAAAAGCTGCAGTGCAGCCTTATTCACAATAGCCAAGACAGTGGAGCAATCAAAATGTCCAACAACAGGTGAATGGATAAAGAAGAAGTGGTCCATGTACACAATGGAATAATAGCCATGGAAAACAATGAACCACTGCTCTCTGAGGCACCACAAATGAGTCTGGAGATAATCACAAAACATGAGGTAAGTCGGAAAGCAAAAGACCTATATTCTATGATATCACTTATAGGCGTTATCTAATAACTGACACAAAGGAACATATTTCCACAGAGAAAGACACTCACAGACTTAGAAAACAAACTATGCTCATCTAAAAGGAAAGGTGGGGGGAATGGATAAATTAAGATTAGTGTTACTATATGTATACAAACACATATTATATCCATATCTCAAAAAGACCAACCATATAGCAAGGGAGGTCTGCGGAACCCTCAGTAACATTTTACATGGGAAGAGGATCTGTACTTGAATAGACATATATAATGTACAAACGAACCAGATTGTGTACACCTAGGACAAACAATATTCTCAGCTTTACCCCAATTAAAAAAAATTTTAAAACCAAGAAGAAATAATGAGACATAAACTTATGGGGCTTTCTCCATGCACATTCCAATGTAATTTACAAACTAGGAACACGACTTCCAGAAAGGCTCTGCTGCCCTAGTACCCAGATATGGGAATGGAGATATGCTGCCTGCTTGAGGCCACTTCCCACAACAGCAGCTTTAAACCCATTGCTAAAGGTCACTAAATATTCACCAAACTTGCAGTTCGCTAAAAGACACCTGCTTTCTAAAAAAATTCTGGAGTGGAAAATCGACCAAAAATTTCAAAAGAGGGCAACCTTCCAAGAACACAATTTCAAGAGTTCTACTGTACTCCCAATTGTTTCCTTTTTTTTAACAGAAAAGAAAACGGTGGAGAAAAATGATGAGTTTTACGAATTTTCAAAGACATGCAAACCCAAATTACAAAAACCTATCAGCTCACAGCAGCCAGAAGGGCCATTAGCATAAATGCTGCAAACAATATATGCTGAAGCGATTGTGGAGAAATGCGTACCCTCGATTCTAAGGGGGACGTGGTAAGAGCCACTAATGAAAACACAAAGAAGGTGCTTTGAAAAGGGAAACACGGTGCTACCAGTCAATCAATTACACCCACTGCTGGGCCTATCACCTGAGAAAATGAGAATCGAAAAGTCACAGCCTGGCAATCCTGCACTCCAACAATATTTACCATAGCCAACACTTGGAAGCAATGAAAATGTCCATCAACCGAGGAATGCACAAAGTAGAAGTGGTCCACGTACACAGTGGAAAAGTACTCCAATAAAAAATAAAAATTAAATGTAAAAATCCAACAAAAGTAAGGAGACATCAGCTTGTGTGGGTTTGTCCGGGCACACTCCACTCTAATTTATAACCGAGAAACACCACAGGCCGCAAGGGCTTTTCCCTAGTTACCAGGGTGGGGGACATAGAAAGGCTGCCGCCCTCTGGCAGTTACCTGCAAAAGCAGCTTTAAAGCCTGTGCTAATGGTCACTTCATAGGAACAAGTACTGCAGAACTGTAAATGAAACAGGCCCTCAAAATGTCTTGAGGGAGGTAAAGGCCAAAACATTTCAAAATGTGACACATACTTAAAGAGAACACTTTGAAGAACTAAGGGGTAATCACAGCTTGAAAAATAGCAAAGGACATGCCTTAAAGCTCAATTTCAACAGATTATGTGGCACATTCGAATTCAACCACAGAGAGGTATCAGCTCACACTTGTCAGAATAACCATCAGCAAGAAAACTACAAACACTAAATGCTGAAGGTGTTGTGGAGAAATGCATACCCTCAACTTCAAAGGGGACGTAACTTGGAAAGGGCCACGAATGAGAACAGAATGGAGGTGCCTTAAAAAGGTAAACATTGAGCTACTATATGATCCAGCAGGCCCACTCCTCGACGTAAAACCTAAGAAGAGAGAATTGGAAAGACACAGGCAGGCAAATCTGCACTGCACAGTATTACAATAGCCAAGATATGGAAGTAACCAAAAAGTCCACCAACAGATGGATGGACAAAGAAGAACTCCTCCATGTACAGATGGAATATTCGCTAGTGAAAAAAATGAAACAATGCCGTTTGCAGCACCATAGATGAGTCTAGACGTAATCACGCCACGTGTAGTAAGTGAGAAAGCAAAAGGCACATATCCTATCATATCACTTTTAAGAGTTACTTAAAAATTGATACCAATGAAGATATTTCCACAGAGAAAGGCAATCACAGATTCATTAAAAAACTTATGGTTCACCAAATAGAAAGGGATGAGGATTGGATACATTGCCACATTGGGGTTAACAGAGATATACAAACCATGTGAAATATATAACCACCAAAGACGTACGGAAGACCAGGAGAAGACTACTCAACATTGTGTCATAACCTACATGGGAAAAGGATGCGAGGAACAATAGATACATGTATATGTGTGAAAGAACCACATCTTGCACACCTAGAACAAACAAACCATTGTAATCATATTTACTGGGATAAAAAATAAAAAGTAAACTACAAATATGAACAAGAAGTAATGAGACATAAACTTAAAGGGCTTTTCCCTGGCACATTCCATTCTAATTTACAACCTACAACACCACTTCCATTAAGGCTCTGTTTCCCTAGTAACCAAATATGGTAAAGGGGAAATGCTGCCACCTTGTGGCCGTTTCCTGCAAGAACAGCTTTAAACTCACAGCGAATGGTCACTTAACATTCCCAAGGACTCAGGGCTGTAAAGGACACCTGCCCTAAAAAATTGTGCTGAAGGAGGGAATGGACAAAACAATTCAAAACAGGCAAATGTTTCAAGAAGAGAGTATGAAGAGTTAAGTTTTACTCACGCTCTTTTAAAAAAAAGGAAAATGGATAAAAGCTCAACCTCAGGGAGTGTTAGACCCATGCAATCTAATCTACAAAACGTTTCAACTTACACCAGTCGACTGACCATGAGCAAAAAGTCTACAAACAATAAATGCTGAAGGGGTTTTAGGGAACTGTGTACCCTCTACCTGCTGGTGAGACGTAAAGGGGTAACAGCCAATAATGAGAACAGAAAGGAGCTGTGTTTAAAAGTAAAAATGGAGGCACCATTCAATCCAGCAGGCGCACCAATGGACCTCTCACTTGAGAAGACAAGAATCGAGAAGACACAGGCCGCAAAAGCTGCAGTGCAGCCTTATTCACAATAGCCAAGACAGTGGAGCAATCAAAATGTCCAACAACAGGTGAATGGATAAAGAAGAAGTGGTCCATGTACACAATGGAATAATAGCCATGGAAAACAATGAACCACTGCTCTCTGAGGCACCACAAATGAGTCTGGAGATAATCACAAAACATGAGGTAAGTCGGAAAGCAAAAGACCTATATTCTATGATATCACTTATAGGCGTTATCTAATAACTGACACAAAGGAACATATTTCCACAGAGAAAGACACTCACAGACTTAGAAAACAAACTATGCTCATCTAAAAGGAAAGGTGGGGGGAATGGATAAATTAAGATTAGTGTTACTATATGTATACAAACACATATTATATCCATATCTCAAAAAGACCAACCATATAGCAAGGGAGGTCTGCGGAACCCTCAGTAACATTTTACATGGGAAGAGGATCTGTACTTGAATAGACATATATAACGTACAAACGAACCAGATTGTGTACACCTAGGACAAACAATATTCTAAGCTTTACCCCAATTAAAAAAAATTTTAAAACCAAGAAGAAATAATGAGACATAAACTTATGGGGCTTTCTCCATGCACATTCCAATGTAATTTACAAACTAGGAACACGACTTCCAGAAAGGCTCTGCTGCCCTAGTACCCAGATATGGGAATGGAGATATGCTGCCTGCTTGAGGCCACTTCCCACAACAGCAGCTTTAAACCCATTGCTAAAGGTCACTAAATATTCACCAAACTTGCAGTTCGCTAAAAGACACCTGCTTTCTAAAAAAATTCTGGAGTGGAAAATCGACCAAAAATTTCAAAAGAGGGCAACCTTCCAAGAACACAATTTCAAGAGTTCTACTGTACTCCCAATTGTTTCCTTTTTTTTAACAGAAAAGAAAACGGTGGAGAAAAATGATGAGTTTTACGAATTTTCAAAGACATGCAAACCCAAATTACAAAAACCTATCAGCTCACAGCAGCCAGAAGGGCCATTAGCATAAATGCTGCAAACAATATATGCTGAAGCGATTGTGGAGAAATGCGTACCCTCGATTCTAAGGGGGACGTGGTAAGAGCCACTAATGAAAACACAAAGAAGGTGCTTTGAAAAGGGAAACACGGTGCTACCAGTCAATCAATTACACCCACTGCTGGGCCTATCACCTGAGAAAATGAGAATCGAAAAGTCACAGCCTGGCAATCCTGCACTCCAACAATATTTACCATAGCCAACACTTGGAAGCAATGAAAATGTCCATCAACCGAGGAATGCACAAAGTAGAAGTGGTCCACGTACACAGTGGAAAAGTACTCCAATAAAAAATAAAAATTAAATGTAAAAATCCAACAAAAGTAAGGAGACATCAGCTTGTGTGGGTTTGTCCGGGCACACTCCACTCTAATTTATAACCGAGAAACACCACAGGCCGCAAGGGCTTTTCCCTAGTTACCAGGGTGGGGGACATAGAAAGGCTGCCGCCCTCTGGCAGTTACCTGCAAAAGCAGCTTTAAAGCCTGTGCTAATGGTCACTTCATAGGAACAAGTACTGCAGAACTGTAAATGAAACAGGCCCTCAAAATGTCTTGAGGGAGGTAAAGGCCAAAACATTTCAAAATGTGACACATACTTAAAGAGAACACTTTGAAGAACTAAGGGGTAATCACAGCTTGAAAAATAGCAAAGGACATGCCTTAAAGCTCAACTTCAACAGATTATGTGGCACATTCGAATTCAACCACAGAGAGGTATCAGCTCACACTTGTCAGAATAACCATCAGCAAGAAAACTACAAACACTAAATGCTGAAGGTGTTGTGGAGAAATGCATACCCTCAACTTCAAAGGGGACGTAACTTGGAAAGGGCCACGAATGAGAACAGAATGGAGGTGCCTTAAAAAGGTAAACATTGAGCTACTATATGATCCAGCAGGCCCACTCCTCGACGTAAAACCTAAGAAGAGAGAATTGGAAAGACACAGGCAGGCAAATCTGCACTGCACAGTATTACAATAGCCAAGATATGGAAGTAACCAAAAAGTCCACCAACAGATGGATGGACAAAGAAGAACTCCTCCATGTACAGATGGAATATTCGCTAGTGAAAAAAATGAAACAATGCCGTTTGCAGCACCATAGATGAGTCTAGACGTAATCACGCCACGTGTAGTAAGTGAGAAAGCAAAAGGCACATATCCTATCATATCACTTTTAAGAGTTACTTAAAAATTGATACCAATGAAGATATTTCCACAGAGAAAGGCAATCACAGATTCATTAAAAAACTTATGGTTCACCAAATAGAAAGGGATGAGGATTGGATACATTGCCACATTGGGGTTAACAGAGATATACAAACCATGTGAAATATATAACCACCAAAGACGTACGGAAGACCAGGAGAAGACTACTCAACATTGTGTCATAACCTACATGGGAAAAGGATGCGAGGAACAATAGATACATGTATATGTGTGAAAGAACCACATCTTGCACACCTAGAACAAACAAACCATTGTAATCATATTTACTGGGATAAAAAATAAAAAGTAAACTACAAATATGAACAAGAAGTAATGAGACATAAACTTAAAGGGCTTTTCCCTGGCACATTCCATTCTAATTTACAACCTACAACACCACTTCCATTAAGGCTCTGTTTCCCTAGTAACCAAATATGGTAAAGGGGAAATGCTGCCACCTTGTGGCCGTTTCCTGCAAGAACAGCTTTAAACTCACAGCGAATGGTCACTTAACATTCCCAAGGACTCAGGGCTGTAAAGAACACCTGCCCTAAAAAATTGTGCTGAAGGAGGGAATGGACAAAACAATTCAAAACAGGCAAATGTTTCAAGAAGAGAGTATGAAGAGTTAAGTTTTACTCACGCTCTTTTAAAAAAAAGGAAAATGGATAAAAGCTCAACCTCAGGGAGTGTTAGACCCATGCAATCTAATCTACAAAACGTTTCAACTTACACCAGTCGACTGACCATGAGCAAAAAGTCTACAAACAATAAATGCTGAAGGGGTTTTAGGGAACTGTGTACCCTCTACCTGCTGGTGAGACGTAAAGGGGTAACAGCCAATAATGAGAACAGAAAGGAGCTGTGTTTAAAAGTAAAAATGGAGGCACCATTCAATCCAGCAGGCGCACCAATGGACCTCTCACTTGAGAAGACAAGAATCGAGAAGACACAGGCCGCAAAAGCTGCAGTGCAGCCTTATTCACAATAGCCAAGACAGTGGAGCAATCAAAATGTCCAACAACAGGTGAATGGATAAAGAAGAAGTGGTCCATGTACACAATGGAATAATAGCCATGGAAAACAATGAACCACTGCTCTCTGAGGCACCACAAATGAGTCTGGAGATAATCACAAAACATGAGGTAAGTCGGAAAGCAAAAGACCTATATTCTATGATATCACTTATAGGCGTTATCTAATAACTGACACAAAGGAACATATTTCCACAGAGAAAGACACTCACAGACTTAGAAAACAAACTATGCTCATCTAAAAGGAAAGGTGGGGGGAATGGATAAATTAAGATTAGTGTTACTATATGTATACAAACACATATTATATCCATATCTCAAAAAGACCAACCATATAGCAAGGGAGGTCTGCGGAACCCTCAGTAACATTTTACATGGGAAGAGGATCTGTACTTGAATAGACATATATAACGTACAAACGAACCAGATTGTGTACACCTAGGACAAACAATATTCTCAGCTTTACCCCAATTAAAAAAAATTTTAAAACCAAGAAGAAATAATGAGACATAAACTTATGGGGCTTTCTCCATGCACATTCCAATGTAATTTACAAACTAGGAACACGACTTCCAGAAAGGCTCTGCTGCCCTAGTACCCAGATATGGGAATGGAGATATGCTGCCTGCTTGAGGCCACTTCCCACAACAGCAGCTTTAAACCCATTGCTAAAGGTCACTAAATATTCACCAAACTTGCAGTTCGCTAAAAGACACCTGCTTTCTAAAAAAATTCTGGAGTGGAAAATCGACCAAAAATTTCAAAAGAGGGCAACCTTCCAAGAACACAATTTCAAGAGTTCTACTGTACTCCCAATTGTTTCCTTTTTTTTAACAGAAAAGAAAACGGTGGAGAAAAATGATGAGTTTTACGAATTTTCAAAGACATGCAAACCCAAATTACAAAAACCTATCAGCTCACAGCAGCCAGAAGGGCCATTAGCATAAATGCTGCAAACAATATATGCTGAAGCGATTGTGGAGAAATGCGTACCCTCGATTCTAAGGGGGACGTGGTAAGAGCCACTAATGAAAACACAAAGAAGGTGCTTTGAAAAGGGAAACACGGTGCTACCAGTCAATCAATTACACCCACTGCTGGGCCTATCACCTGAGAAAATGAGAATCGAAAAGTCACAGCCTGGCAATCCTGCACTCCAACAATATTTACCATAGCCAACACTTGGAAGCAATGAAAATGTCCATCAACCGAGGAATGCACAAAGTAGAAGTGGTCCACGTACACAGTGGAAAAGTACTCCAATAAAAAATAAAAATTAAATGTAAAAATCCAACAAAAGTAAGGAGACATCAGCTTGTGTGGGTTTGTCCGGGCACACTCCACTCTAATTTATAACCGAGAAACACCACAGGCCGCAAGGGCTTTTCCCTAGTTACCAGGGTGGGGGACATAGAAAGGCTGCCGCCCTCTGGCAGTTACCTGCAAAAGCAGCTTTAAAGCCTGTGCTAATGGTCACTTCATAGGAACAAGTACTGCAGAACTGTAAATGAAACAGGCCCTCAAAATGTCTTGAGGGAGGTAAAGGCCAAAACATTTCAAAATGTGACACATACTTAAAGAGAACACTTTGAAGAACTAAGGGGTAATCACAGCTTGAAAAATAGCAAAGGACATGCCTTAAAGCTCAACTTCAACAGATTATGTGGCACATTCGAATTCAACCACAGAGAGGTATCAGCTCACACTTGTCAGAATAACCATCAGCAAGAAAACTACAAACACTAAATGCTGAAGGTGTTGTGGAGAAATGCATACCCTCAACTTCAAAGGGGACGTAACTTGGAAAGGGCCACGAATGAGAACAGAATGGAGGTGCCTTAAAAAGGTAAACATTGAGCTACTATATGATCCAGCAGGCCCACTCCTCGACGTAAAACCTAAGAAGAGAGAATTGGAAAGACACAGGCAGGCAAATCTGCACTGCACAGTATTACAATAGCCAAGATATGGAAGTAACCAAAAAGTCCACCAACAGATGGATGGACAAAGAAGAACTCCTCCATGTACAGATGGAATATTCGCTAGTGAAAAAAATGAAACAATGCCGTTTGCAGCACCATAGATGAGTCTAGACGTAATCACGCCACGTGTAGTAAGTGAGAAAGCAAAAGGCACATATCCTATCATATCACTTTTAAGAGTTACTTAAAAATTGATACCAATGAAGATATTTCCACAGAGAAAGGCAATCACAGATTCATTAAAAAACTTATGGTTCACCAAATAGAAAGGGATGAGGATTGGATACATTGCCACATTGGGGTTAACAGAGATATACAAACCATGTGAAATATATAACCACCAAAGACGTACGGAAGACCAGGAGAAGACTACTCAACATTGTGTCATAACCTACATGGGAAAAGGATGCGAGGAACAATAGATACATGTATATGTGTGAAAGAACCACATCTTGCACACCTAGAACAAACAAACCATTGTAATCATATTTACTGGGATAAAAAATAAAAAGTAAACTACAAATATGAACAAGAAGTAATGAGACATAAACTTAAAGGGCTTTTCCCTGGCACATTCCATTCTAATTTACAACCTACAACACCACTTCCATTAAGGCTCTGTTTCCCTAGTAACCAAATATGGTAAAGGGGAAATGCTGCCACCTTGTGGCCGTTTCCTGCAAGAACAGCTTTAAACTCACAGCGAATGGTCACTTAACATTCCCAAGGACTCAGGGCTGTAAAGAACACCTGCCCTAAAAAATTGTGCTGAAGGAGGGAATGGACAAAACAATTCAAAACAGGCAAATGTTTCAAGAAGAGAGTATGAAGAGTTAAGTTTTACTCACGCTCTTTTAAAAAAAAGGAAAATGGATAAAAGCTCAACCTCAGGGAGTGTTAGACCCATGCAATCTAATCTACAAAACGTTTCAACTTACACCAGTCGACTGACCATGAGCAAAAAGTCTACAAACAATAAATGCTGAAGGGGTTTTAGGGAACTGTGTACCCTCTACCTGCTGGTGAGACGTAAAGGGGTAACAGCCAATAATGAGAACAGAAAGGAGCTGTGTTTAAAAGTAAAAATGGAGGTACCATTCAATCCAGCAGGCGCACCAATGGACCTCTCACTTGAGAAGACAAGAATCGAGAAGACACAGGCCGCAAAAGCTGCAGTGCAGCCTTATTCACAATAGCCAAGACAGTGGAGCAATCAAAATGTCCAACAACAGGTGAATGGATAAAGAAGAAGTGGTCCATGTACACAATGGAATAATAGCCATGGAAAACAATGAACCACTGCTCTCTGAGGCACCACAAATGAGTCTGGAGATAATCACAAAACATGAGGTAAGTCGGAAAGCAAAAGACCTATATTCTATGATATCACTTATAGGCGTTATCTAATAACTGACACAAAGGAACATATTTCCACAGAGAAAGACACTCACAGACTTAGAAAACAAACTATGCTCATCTAAAAGGAAAGGTGGGGGGAATGGATAAATTAAGATTAGTGTTACTATATGTATACAAACACATATTATATCCATATCTCAAAAAGACCAACCATATAGCAAGGGAGGTCTGCGGAACCCTCAGTAACATTTTACATGGGAAGAGGATCTGTACTTGAATAGACATATATAACGTACAAACGAACCAGATTGTGTACACCTAGGACAAACAATATTCTCAGCTTTACCCCAATTAAAAAAAATTTTAAAACCAAGAAGAAATAATGAGACATAAACTTATGGGGCTTTCTCCATGCACATTCCAATGTAATTTACAAACTAGGAACACGACTTCCAGAAAGGCTCTGCTGCCCTAGTACCCAGATATGGGAATGGAGATATGCTGCCTGCTTGAGGCCACTTCCCACAACAGCAGCTTTAAACCCATTGCTAAAGGTCACTAAATATTCACCAAACTTGCAGTTCGCTAAAAGACACCTGCTTTCTAAAAAAATTCTGGAGTGGAAAATCGACCAAAAATTTCAAAAGAGGGCAACCTTCCAAGAACACAATTTCAAGAGTTCTACTGTACTCCCAATTGTTTCCTTTTTTTTAACAGAAAAGAAAACGGTGGAGAAAAATGATGAGTTTTACGAATTTTCAAAGACATGCAAACCCAAATTACAAAAACCTATCAGCTCACAGCAGCCAGAAGGGCCATTAGCATAAATGCTGCAAACAATATATGCTGAAGCGATTGTGGAGAAATGCGTACCCTCGATTCTAAGGGGGACGTGGTAAGAGCCACTAATGAAAACACAAAGAAGGTGCTTTGAAAAGGGAAACACGGTGCTACCAGTCAATCAATTACACCCACTGCTGGGCCTATCACCTGAGAAAATGAGAATCGAAAAGTCACAGCCTGGCAATCCTGCACTCCAACAATATTTACCATAGCCAACACTTGGAAGCAATGAAAATGTCCATCAACCGAGGAATGCACAAAGTAGAAGTGGTCCACGTACACAGTGGAAAAGTACTCCAATAAAAAATAAAAATTAAATGTAAAAATCCAACAAAAGTAAGGAGACATCAGCTTGTGTGGGTTTGTCCGGGCACACTCCACTCTAATTTATAACCGAGAAACACCACAGGCCGCAAGGGCTTTTCCCTAGTTACCAGGGTGGGGGACATAGAAAGGCTGCCGCCCTCTGGCAGTTACCTGCAAAAGCAGCTTTAAAGCCTGTGCTAATGGTCACTTCATAGGAACAAGTACTGCAGAACTGTAAATGAAACAGGCCCTCAAAATGTCTTGAGGGAGGTAAAGGCCAAAACATTTCAAAATGTGACACATACTTAAAGAGAACACTTTGAAGAACTAAGGGGTAATCACAGCTTGAAAAATAGCAAAGGACATGCCTTAAAGCTCAATTTCAACAGATTATGTGGCACATTCGAATTCAACCACAGAGAGGTATCAGCTCACACTTGTCAGAATAACCATCAGCAAGAAAACTACAAACACTAAATGCTGAAGGTGTTGTGGAGAAATGCATACCCTCAACTTCAAAGGGGACGTAACTTGGAAAGGGCCACGAATGAGAACAGAATGGAGGTGCCTTAAAAAGGTAAACATTGAGCTACTATATGATCCAGCAGGCCCACTCCTCGACGTAAAACCTAAGAAGAGAGAATTGGAAAGACACAGGCAGGCAAATCTGCACTGCACAGTATTACAATAGCCAAGATATGGAAGTAACCAAAAAGTCCACCAACAGATGGATGGACAAAGAAGAACTCCTCCATGTACAGATGGAATATTCGCTAGTGAAAAAAATGAAACAATGCCGTTTGCAGCACCATAGATGAGTCTAGACGTAATCACGCCACGTGTAGTAAGTGAGAAAGCAAAAGGCACATATCCTATCATATCACTTTTAAGAGTTACTTAAAAATTGATACCAATGAAGATATTTCCACAGAGAAAGGCAATCACAGATTCATTAAAAAACTTATGGTTCACCAAATAGAAAGGGATGAGGATTGGATACATTGCCACATTGGGGTTAACAGAGATATACAAACCATGTGAAATATATAACCACCAAAGACGTACGGAAGACCAGGAGAAGACTACTCAACATTGTGTCATAACCTACATGGGAAAAGGATGCGAGGAACAATAGATACATGTATATGTGTGAAAGAACCACATCTTGCACACCTAGAACAAACAAACCATTGTAATCATATTTACTGGGATAAAAAATAAAAAGTAAACTACAAATATGAACAAGAAGTAATGAGACATAAACTTAAAGGGCTTTTCCCTGGCACATTCCATTCTAATTTACAACCTACAACACCACTTCCATTAAGGCTCTGTTTCCCTAGTAACCAAATATGGTAAAGGGGAAATGCTGCCACCTTGTGGCCGTTTCCTGCAAGAACAGCTTTAAACTCACAGCGAATGGTCACTTAACATTCCCAAGGACTCAGGGCTGTAAAGAACACCTGCCCTAAAAAATTGTGCTGAAGGAGGGAATGGACAAAACAATTCAAAACAGGCAAATGTTTCAAGAAGAGAGTATGAAGAGTTAAGTTTTACTCACGCTCTTTTAAAAAAAAGGAAAATGGATAAAAGCTCAACCTCAGGGAGTGTTAGACCCATGCAATCTAATCTACAAAACGTTTCAACTTACACCAGTCGACTGACCATGAGCAAAAAGTCTACAAACAATAAATGCTGAAGGGGTTTTAGGGAACTGTGTACCCTCTACCTGCTGGTGAGACGTAAAGGGGTAACAGCCAATAATGAGAACAGAAAGGAGCTGTGTTTAAAAGTAAAAATGGAGGTACCATTCAATCCAGCAGGCGCACCAATGGACCTCTCACTTGAGAAGACAAGAATCGAGAAGACACAGGCCGCAAAAGCTGCAGTGCAGCCTTATTCACAATAGCCAAGACAGTGGAGCAATCAAAATGTCCAACAACAGGTGAATGGATAAAGAAGAAGTGGTCCATGTACACAATGGAATAATAGCCATGGAAAACAATGAACCACTGCTCTCTGAGGCACCACAAATGAGTCTGGAGATAATCACAAAACATGAGGTAAGTCGGAAAGCAAAAGACCTATATTCTATGATATCACTTATAGGCGTTATCTAATAACTGACACAAAGGAACATATTTCCACAGAGAAAGACACTCACAGACTTAGAAAACAAACTATGCTCATCTAAAAGGAAAGGTGGGGGGAATGGATAAATTAAGATTAGTGTTACTATATGTATACAAACACATATTATATCCATATCTCAAAAAGACCAACCATATAGCAAGGGAGGTCTGCGGAACCCTCAGTAACATTTTACATGGGAAGAGGATCTGTACTTGAATAGACATATATAATGTACAAACGAACCAGATTGTGTACACCTAGGACAAACAATATTCTCAGCTTTACCCCAATTAAAAAAAATTTTAAAACCAAGAAGAAATAATGAGACATAAACTTATGGGGCTTTCTCCATGCACATTCCAATGTAATTTACAAACTAGGAACACGACTTCCAGAAAGGCTCTGCTGCCCTAGTACCCAGATATGGGAATGGAGATATGCTGCCTGCTTGAGGCCACTTCCCACAACAGCAGCTTTAAACCCATTGCTAAAGGTCACTAAATATTCACCAAACTTGCAGTTCGCTAAAAGACACCTGCTTTCTAAAAAAATTCTGGAGTGGAAAATCGACCAAAAATTTCAAAAGAGGGCAACCTTCCAAGAACACAATTTCAAGAGTTCTACTGTACTCCCAATTGTTTCCTTTTTTTTAACAGAAAAGAAAACGGTGGAGAAAAATGATGAGTTTTACGAATTTTCAAAGACATGCAAACCCAAATTACAAAAACCTATCAGCTCACAGCAGCCAGAAGGGCCATTAGCATAAATGCTGCAAACAATATATGCTGAAGCGATTGTGGAGAAATGCGTACCCTCGATTCTAAGGGGGACGTGGTAAGAGCCACTAATGAAAACACAAAGAAGGTGCTTTGAAAAGGGAAACACGGTGCTACCAGTCAATCAATTACACCCACTGCTGGGCCTATCACCTGAGAAAATGAGAATCGAAAAGTCACAGCCTGGCAATCCTGCACTCCAACAATATTTACCATAGCCAACACTTGGAAGCAATGAAAATGTCCATCAACCGAGGAATGCACAAAGTAGAAGTGGTCCACGTACACAGTGGAAAAGTACTCCAATAAAAAATAAAAATTAAATGTAAAAATCCAACAAAAGTAAGGAGACATCAGCTTGTGTGGGTTTGTCCGGGCACACTCCACTCTAATTTATAACCGAGAAACACCACAGGCCGCAAGGGCTTTTCCCTAGTTACCAGGGTGGGGGACATAGAAAGGCTGCCGCCCTCTGGCAGTTACCTGCAAAAGCAGCTTTAAAGCCTGTGCTAATGGTCACTTCATAGGAACAAGTACTGCAGAACTGTAAATGAAACAGGCCCTCAAAATGTCTTGAGGGAGGTAAAGGCCAAAACATTTCAAAATGTGACACATACTTAAAGAGAACACTTTGAAGAACTAAGGGGTAATCACAGCTTGAAAAATAGCAAAGGACATGCCTTAAAGCTCAATTTCAACAGATTATGTGGCACATTCGAATTCAACCACAGAGAGGTATCAGCTCACACTTGTCAGAATAACCATCAGCAAGAAAACTACAAACACTAAATGCTGAAGGTGTTGTGGAGAAATGCATACCCTCAACTTCAAAGGGGACGTAACTTGGAAAGGGCCACGAATGAGAACAGAATGGAGGTGCCTTAAAAAGGTAAACATTGAGCTACTATATGATCCAGCAGGCCCACTCCTCGACGTAAAACCTAAGAAGAGAGAATTGGAAAGACACAGGCAGGCAAATCTGCACTGCACAGTATTACAATAGCCAAGATATGGAAGTAACCAAAAAGTCCACCAACAGATGGATGGACAAAGAAGAACTCCTCCATGTACAGATGGAATATTCGCTAGTGAAAAAAATGAAACAATGCCGTTTGCAGCACCATAGATGAGTCTAGACGTAATCACGCCACGTGTAGTAAGTGAGAAAGCAAAAGGCACATATCCTATCATATCACTTTTAAGAGTTACTTAAAAATTGATACCAATGAAGATATTTCCACAGAGAAAGGCAATCACAGATTCATTAAAAAACTTATGGTTCACCAAATAGAAAGGGATGAGGATTGGATACATTGCCACATTGGGGTTAACAGAGATATACAAACCATGTGAAATATATAACCACCAAAGACGTACGGAAGACCAGGAGAAGACTACTCAACATTGTGTCATAACCTACATGGGAAAAGGATGCGAGGAACAATAGATACATGTATATGTGTGAAAGAACCACATCTTGCACACCTAGAACAAACAAACCATTGTAATCATATTTACTGGGATAAAAAATAAAAAGTAAACTACAAATATGAACAAGAAGTAATGAGACATAAACTTAAAGGGCTTTTCCCTGGCACATTCCATTCTAATTTACAACCTACAACACCACTTCCATTAAGGCTCTGTTTCCCTAGTAACCAAATATGGTAAAGGGGAAATGCTGCCACCTTGTGGCCGTTTCCTGCAAGAACAGCTTTAAACTCACAGCGAATGGTCACTTAACATTCCCAAGGACTCAGGGCTGTAAAGGACACCTGCCCTAAAAAATTGTGCTGAAGGAGGGAATGGACAAAACAATTCAAAACAGGCAAATGTTTCAAGAAGAGAGTATGAAGAGTTAAGTTTTACTCACGCTCTTTTAAAAAAAAGGAAAATGGATAAAAGCTCAACCTCAGGGAGTGTTAGACCCATGCAATCTAATCTACAAAACGTTTCAACTTACACCAGTCGACTGACCATGAGCAAAAAGTCTACAAACAATAAATGCTGAAGGGGTTTTAGGGAACTGTGTACCCTCTACCTGCTGGTGAGACGTAAAGGGGTAACAGCCAATAATGAGAACAGAAAGGAGCTGTGTTTAAAAGTAAAAATGGAGGTACCATTCAATCCAGCAGGCGCACCAATGGACCTCTCACTTGAGAAGACAAGAATCGAGAAGACACAGGCCGCAAAAGCTGCAGTGCAGCCTTATTCACAATAGCCAAGACAGTGGAGCAATCAAAATGTCCAACAACAGGTGAATGGATAAAGAAGAAGTGGTCCATGTACACAATGGAATAATAGCCATGGAAAACAATGAACCACTGCTCTCTGAGGCACCACAAATGAGTCTGGAGATAATCACAAAACATGAGGTAAGTCGGAAAGCAAAAGACCTATATTCTATGATATCACTTATAGGCGTTATCTAATAACTGACACAAAGGAACATATTTCCACAGAGAAAGACACTCACAGACTTAGAAAACAAACTATGCTCATCTAAAAGGAAAGGTGGGGGGAATGGATAAATTAAGATTAGTGTTACTATATGTATACAAACACATATTATATCCATATCTCAAAAAGACCAACCATATAGCAAGGGAGGTCTGCGGAACCCTCAGTAACATTTTACATGGGAAGAGGATCTGTACTTGAATAGACATATATAATGTACAAACGAACCAGATTGTGTACACCTAGGACAAACAATATTCTCAGCTTTACCCCAATTAAAAAAATTTTTAAAACCAAGAAGAAATAATGAGACATAAACTTATGGGGCTTTCTCCATGCACATTCCAATGTAATTTACAAACTAGGAACACGACTTCCAGAAAGGCTCTGCTGCCCTAGTACCCAGATATGGGAATGGAGATATGCTGCCTGCTTGAGGCCACTTCCCACAACAGCAGCTTTAAACCCATTGCTAAAGGTCACTAAATATTCACCAAACTTGCAGTTCGCTAAAAGACACCTGCTTTCTAAAAAAATTCTGGAGTGGAAAATCGACCAAAAATTTCAAAAGAGGGCAACCTTCCAAGAACACAATTTCAAGAGTTCTACTGTACTCCCAATTGTTTCCTTTTTTTTAACAGAAAAGAAAACGGTGGAGAAAAATGATGAGTTTTACGAATTTTCAAAGACATGCAAACCCAAATTACAAAAACCTATCAGCTCACAGCAGCCAGAAGGGCCATTAGCATAAATGCTGCAAACAATATATGCTGAAGCGATTGTGGAGAAATGCGTACCCTCGATTCTAAGGGGGACGTGGTAAGAGCCACTAATGAAAACACAAAGAAGGTGCTTTGAAAAGGGAAACACGGTGCTACCAGTCAATCAATTACACCCACTGCTGGGCCTATCACCTGAGAAAATGAGAATCGAAAAGTCACAGCCTGGCAATCCTGCACTCCAACAATATTTACCATAGCCAACACTTGGAAGCAATGAAAATGTCCATCAACCGAGGAATGCACAAAGTAGAAGTGGTCCACGTACACAGTGGAAAAGTACTCCAATAAAAAATAAAAATTAAATGTAAAAATCCAACAAAAGTAAGGAGACATCAGCTTGTGTGGGTTTGTCCGGGCACACTCCACTCTAATTTATAACCGAGAAACACCACAGGCCGCAAGGGCTTTTCCCTAGTTACCAGGGTGGGGGACATAGAAAGGCTGCCGCCCTCTGGCAGTTACCTGCAAAAGCAGCTTTAAAGCCTGTGCTAATGGTCACTTCATAGGAACAAGTACTGCAGAACTGTAAATGAAACAGGCCCTCAAAATGTCTTGAGGGAGGTAAAGGCCAAAACATTTCAAAATGTGACACATACTTAAAGAGAACACTTTGAAGAACTAAGGGGTAATCACAGCTTGAAAAATAGCAAAGGACATGCCTTAAAGCTCAACTTCAACAGATTATGTGGCACATTCGAATTCAACCACAGAGAGGTATCAGCTCACACTTGTCAGAATAACCATCAGCAAGAAAACTACAAACACTAAATGCTGAAGGTGTTGTGGAGAAATGCATACCCTCAACTTCAAAGGGGACGTAACTTGGAAAGGGCCACGAATGAGAACAGAATGGAGGTGCCTTAAAAAGGTAAACATTGAGCTACTATATGATCCAGCAGGCCCACTCCTCGACGTAAAACCTAAGAAGAGAGAATTGGAAAGACACAGGCAGGCAAATCTGCACTGCACAGTATTACAATAGCCAAGATATGGAAGTAACCAAAAAGTCCACCAACAGATGGATGGACAAAGAAGAACTCCTCCATGTACAGATGGAATATTCGCTAGTGAAAAAAATGAAACAATGCCGTTTGCAGCACCATAGATGAGTCTAGACGTAATCACGCCACGTGTAGTAAGTGAGAAAGCAAAAGGCACATATCCTATCATATCACTTTTAAGAGTTACTTAAAAATTGATACCAATGAAGATATTTCCACAGAGAAAGGCAATCACAGATTCATTAAAAAACTTATGGTTCACCAAATAGAAAGGGATGAGGATTGGATACATTGCCACATTGGGGTTAACAGAGATATACAAACCATGTGAAATATATAACCACCAAAGACGTACGGAAGACCAGGAGAAGACTACTCAACATTGTGTCATAACCTACATGGGAAAAGGATGCGAGGAACAATAGATACATGTATATGTGTGAAAGAACCACATCTTGCACACCTAGAACAAACAAACCATTGTAATCATATTTACTGGGATAAAAAATAAAAAGTAAACTACAAATATGAACAAGAAGTAATGAGACATAAACTTAAAGGGCTTTTCCCTGGCACATTCCATTCTAATTTACAACCTACAACACCACTTCCATTAAGGCTCTGTTTCCCTAGTAACCAAATATGGTAAAGGGGAAATGCTGCCACCTTGTGGCCGTTTCCTGCAAGAACAGCTTTAAACTCACAGCGAATGGTCACTTAACATTCCCAAGGACTCAGGGCTGTAAAGGACACCTGCCCTAAAAAATTGTGCTGAAGGAGGGAATGGACAAAACAATTCAAAACAGGCAAATGTTTCAAGAAGAGAGTATGAAGAGTTAAGTTTTACTCACGCTCTTTTAAAAAAAAGGAAAATGGATAAAAGCTCAACCTCAGGGAGTGTTAGACCCATGCAATCTAATCTACAAAACGTTTCAACTTACACCAGTCGACTGACCATGAGCAAAAAGTCTACAAACAATAAATGCTGAAGGGGTTTTAGGGAACTGTGTACCCTCTACCTGCTGGTGAGACGTAAAGGGGTAACAGCCAATAATGAGAACAGAAAGGAGCTGTGTTTAAAAGTAAAAATGGAGGCACCATTCAATCCAGCAGGCGCACCAATGGACCTCTCACTTGAGAAGACAAGAATCGAGAAGACACAGGCCGCAAAAGCTGCAGTGCAGCCTTATTCACAATAGCCAAGACAGTGGAGCAATCAAAATGTCCAACAACAGGTGAATGGATAAAGAAGAAGTGGTCCATGTACACAATGGAATAATAGCCATGGAAAACAATGAACCACTGCTCTCTGAGGCACCACAAATGAGTCTGGAGATAATCACAAAACATGAGGTAAGTCGGAAAGCAAAAGACCTATATTCTATGATATCACTTATAGGCGTTATCTAATAACTGACACAAAGGAACATATTTCCACAGAGAAAGACACTCACAGACTTAGAAAACAAACTATGCTCATCTAAAAGGAAAGGTGGGGGGAATGGATAAATTAAGATTAGTGTTACTATATGTATACAAACACATATTATATCCATATCTCAAAAAGACCAACCATATAGCAAGGGAGGTCTGCGGAACCCTCAGTAACATTTTACATGGGAAGAGGATCTGTACTTGAATAGACATATATAACGTACAAACGAACCAGATTGTGTACACCTAGGACAAACAATATTCTAAGCTTTACCCCAATTAAAAAAAATTTTAAAACCAAGAAGAAATAATGAGACATAAACTTATGGGGCTTTCTCCATGCACATTCCAATGTAATTTACAAACTAGGAACACGACTTCCAGAAAGGCTCTGCTGCCCTAGTACCCAGATATGGGAATGGAGATATGCTGCCTGCTTGAGGCCACTTCCCACAACAGCAGCTTTAAACCCATTGCTAAAGGTCACTAAATATTCACCAAACTTGCAGTTCGCTAAAAGACACCTGCTTTCTAAAAAAATTCTGGAGTGGAAAATCGACCAAAAATTTCAAAAGAGGGCAACCTTCCAAGAACACAATTTCAAGAGTTCTACTGTACTCCCAATTGTTTCCTTTTTTTTAACAGAAAAGAAAACGGTGGAGAAAAATGATGAGTTTTACGAATTTTCAAAGACATGCAAACCCAAATTACAAAAACCTATCAGCTCACAGCAGCCAGAAGGGCCATTAGCATAAATGCTGCAAACAATATATGCTGAAGCGATTGTGGAGAAATGCGTACCCTCGATTCTAAGGGGGGACGTGGTAAGAGCCACTAATGAAAACACAAAGAAGGTGCTTTGAAAAGGGAAACACGGTGCTACCAGTCAATCAATTACACCCACTGCTGGGCCTATCACCTGAGAAAATGAGAATCGAAAAGTCACAGCCTGGCAATCCTGCACTCCAACAATATTTACCATAGCCAACACTTGGAAGCAATGAAAATGTCCATCAACCGAGGAATGCACAAAGTAGAAGTGGTCCACGTACACAGTGGAAAAGTACTCCAATAAAAAATAAAAATTAAATGTAAAAATCCAACAAAAGTAAGGAGACATCAGCTTGTGTGGGTTTGTCCGGGCACACTCCACTCTAATTTATAACCGAGAAACACCACAGGCCGCAAGGGCTTTTCCCTAGTTACCAGGGTGGGGGACATAGAAAGGCTGCCGCCCTCTGGCAGTTACCTGCAAAAGCAGCTTTAAAGCCTGTGCTAATGGTCACTTCATAGGAACAAGTACTGCAGAACTGTAAATGAAACAGGCCCTCAAAATGTCTTGAGGGAGGTAAAGGCCAAAACATTTCAAAATGTGACACATACTTAAAGAGAACACTTTGAAGAACTAAGGGGTAATCACAGCTTGAAAAATAGCAAAGGACATGCCTTAAAGCTCAACTTCAACAGATTATGTGGCACATTCGAATTCAACCACAGAGAGGTATCAGCTCACACTTGTCAGAATAACCATCAGCAAGAAAACTACAAACACTAAATGCTGAAGGTGTTGTGGAGAAATGCATACCCTCAACTTCAAAGGGGACGTAACTTGGAAAGGGCCACGAATGAGAACAGAATGGAGGTGCCTTAAAAAGGTAAACATTGAGCTACTATATGATCCAGCAGGCCCACTCCTCGACGTAAAACCTAAGAAGAGAGAATTGGAAAGACACAGGCAGGCAAATCTGCACTGCACAGTATTACAATAGCCAAGATATGGAAGTAACCAAAAAGTCCACCAACAGATGGATGGACAAAGAAGAACTCCTCCATGTACAGATGGAATATTCGCTAGTGAAAAAAATGAAACAATGCCGTTTGCAGCACCATAGATGAGTCTAGACGTAATCACGCCACGTGTAGTAAGTGAGAAAGCAAAAGGCACATATCCTATCATATCACTTTTAAGAGTTACTTAAAAATTGATACCAATGAAGATATTTCCACAGAGAAAGGCAATCACAGATTCATTAAAAAACTTATGGTTCACCAAATAGAAAGGGATGAGGATTGGATACATTGCCACATTGGGGTTAACAGAGATATACAAACCATGTGAAATATATAACCACCAAAGACGTACGGAAGACCAGGAGAAGACTACTCAACATTGTGTCATAACCTACATGGGAAAAGGATGCGAGGAACAATAGATACATGTATATGTGTGAAAGAACCACATCTTGCACACCTAGAACAAACAAACCATTGTAATCATATTTACTGGGATAAAAAATAAAAAGTAAACTACAAATATGAACAAGAAGTAATGAGACATAAACTTAAAGGGCTTTTCCCTGGCACATTCCATTCTAATTTACAACCTACAACACCACTTCCATTAAGGCTCTGTTTCCCTAGTAACCAAATATGGTAAAGGGGAAATGCTGCCACCTTGTGGCCGTTTCCTGCAAGAACAGCTTTAAACTCACAGCGAATGGTCACTTAACATTCCCAAGGACTCAGGGCTGTAAAGGACACCTGCCCTAAAAAATTGTGCTGAAGGAGGGAATGGACAAAACAATTCAAAACAGGCAAATGTTTCAAGAAGAGAGTATGAAGAGTTAAGTTTTACTCACGCTCTTTTAAAAAAAAGGAAAATGGATAAAAGCTCAACCTCAGGGAGTGTTAGACCCATGCAATCTAATCTACAAAACGTTTCAACTTACACCAGTCGACTGACCATGAGCAAAAAGTCTACAAACAATAAATGCTGAAGGGGTTTTAGGGAACTGTGTACCCTCTACCTGCTGGTGAGACGTAAAGGGGTAACAGCCAATAATGAGAACAGAAAGGAGCTGTGTTTAAAAGTAAAAATGGAGGCACCATTCAATCCAGCAGGCGCACCAATGGACCTCTCACTTGAGAAGACAAGAATCGAGAAGACACAGGCCGCAAAAGCTGCAGTGCAGCCTTATTCACAATAGCCAAGACAGTGGAGCAATCAAAATGTCCAACAACAGGTGAATGGATAAAGAAGAAGTGGTCCATGTACACAATGGAATAATAGCCATGGAAAACAATGAACCACTGCTCTCTGAGGCACCACAAATGAGTCTGGAGATAATCACAAAACATGAGGTAAGTCGGAAAGCAAAAGACCTATATTCTATGATATCACTTATAGGCGTTATCTAATAACTGACACAAAGGAACATATTTCCACAGAGAAAGACACTCACAGACTTAGAAAACAAACTATGCTCATCTAAAAGGAAAGGTGGGGGGAATGGATAAATTAAGATTAGTGTTACTATATGTATACAAACACATATTATATCCATATCTCAAAAAGACCAACCATATAGCAAGGGAGGTCTGCGGAACCCTCAGTAACATTTTACATGGGAAGAGGATCTGTACTTGAATAGACATATATAACGTACAAACGAACCAGATTGTGTACACCTAGGACAAACAATATTCTAAGCTTTACCCCAATTAAAAAAAATTTTAAAACCAAGAAGAAATAATGAGACATAAACTTATGGGGCTTTCTCCATGCACATTCCAATGTAATTTACAAACTAGGAACACGACTTCCAGAAAGGCTCTGCTGCCCTAGTACCCAGATATGGGAATGGAGATATGCTGCCTGCTTGAGGCCACTTCCCACAACAGCAGCTTTAAACCCATTGCTAAAGGTCACTAAATATTCACCAAACTTGCAGTTCGCTAAAAGACACCTGCTTTCTAAAAAAATTCTGGAGTGGAAAATCGACCAAAAATTTCAAAAGAGGGCAACCTTCCAAGAACACAATTTCAAGAGTTCTACTGTACTCCCAATTGTTTCCTTTTTTTTAACAGAAAAGAAAACGGTGGAGAAAAATGATGAGTTTTACGAATTTTCAAAGACATGCAAACCCAAATTACAAAAACCTATCAGCTCACAGCAGCCAGAAGGGCCATTAGCATAAATGCTGCAAACAATATATGCTGAAGCGATTGTGGAGAAATGCGTACCCTCGATTCTAAGGGGGGACGTGGTAAGAGCCACTAATGAAAACACAAAGAAGGTGCTTTGAAAAGGGAAACACGGTGCTACCAGTCAATCAATTACACCCACTGCTGGGCCTATCACCTGAGAAAATGAGAATCGAAAAGTCACAGCCTGGCAATCCTGCACTCCAACAATATTTACCATAGCCAACACTTGGAAGCAATGAAAATGTCCATCAACCGAGGAATGCACAAAGTAGAAGTGGTCCACGTACACAGTGGAAAAGTACTCCAATAAAAAATAAAAATTAAATGTAAAAATCCAACAAAAGTAAGGAGACATCAGCTTGTGTGGGTTTGTCCGGGCACACTCCACTCTAATTTATAACCGAGAAACACCACAGGCCGCAAGGGCTTTTCCCTAGTTACCAGGGTGGGGGACATAGAAAGGCTGCCGCCCTCTGGCAGTTACCTGCAAAAGCAGCTTTAAAGCCTGTGCTAATGGTCACTTCATAGGAACAAGTACTGCAGAACTGTAAATGAAACAGGCCCTCAAAATGTCTTGAGGGAGGTAAAGGCCAAAACATTTCAAAATGTGACACATACTTAAAGAGAACACTTTGAAGAACTAAGGGGTAATCACAGCTTGAAAAATAGCAAAGGACATGCCTTAAAGCTCAACTTCAACAGATTATGTGGCACATTCGAATTCAACCACAGAGAGGTATCAGCTCACACTTGTCAGAATAACCATCAGCAAGAAAACTACAAACACTAAATGCTGAAGGTGTTGTGGAGAAATGCATACCCTCAACTTCAAAGGGGACGTAACTTGGAAAGGGCCACGAATGAGAACAGAATGGAGGTGCCTTAAAAAGGTAAACATTGAGCTACTATATGATCCAGCAGGCCCACTCCTCGACGTAAAACCTAAGAAGAGAGAATTGGAAAGACACAGGCAGGCAAATCTGCACTGCACAGTATTACAATAGCCAAGATATGGAAGTAACCAAAAAGTCCACCAACAGATGGATGGACAAAGAAGAACTCCTCCATGTACAGATGGAATATTCGCTAGTGAAAAAAATGAAACAATGCCGTTTGCAGCACCATAGATGAGTCTAGACGTAATCACGCCACGTGTAGTAAGTGAGAAAGCAAAAGGCACATATCCTATCATATCACTTTTAAGAGTTACTTAAAAATTGATACCAATGAAGATATTTCCACAGAGAAAGGCAATCACAGATTCATTAAAAAACTTATGGTTCACCAAATAGAAAGGGATGAGGATTGGATACATTGCCACATTGGGGTTAACAGAGATATACAAACCATGTGAAATATATAACCACCAAAGACGTACGGAAGACCAGGAGAAGACTACTCAACATTGTGTCATAACCTACATGGGAAAAGGATGCGAGGAACAATAGATACATGTATATGTGTGAAAGAACCACATCTTGCACACCTAGAACAAACAAACCATTGTAATCATATTTACTGGGATAAAAAATAAAAAGTAAACTACAAATATGAACAAGAAGTAATGAGACATAAACTTAAAGGGCTTTTCCCTGGCACATTCCATTCTAATTTACAACCTACAACACCACTTCCATTAAGGCTCTGTTTCCCTAGTAACCAAATATGGTAAAGGGGAAATGCTGCCACCTTGTGGCCGTTTCCTGCAAGAACAGCTTTAAACTCACAGCGAATGGTCACTTAACATTCCCAAGGACTCAGGGCTGTAAAGAACACCTGCCCTAAAAAATTGTGCTGAAGGAGGGAATGGACAAAACAATTCAAAACAGGCAAATGTTTCAAGAAGAGAGTATGAAGAGTTAAGTTTTACTCACGCTCTTTTAAAAAAAAGGAAAATGGATAAAAGCTCAACCTCAGGGAGTGTTAGACCCATGCAATCTAATCTACAAAACGTTTCAACTTACACCAGTCGACTGACCATGAGCAAAAAGTCTACAAACAATAAATGCTGAAGGGGTTTTAGGGAACTGTGTACCCTCTACCTGCTGGTGAGACGTAAAGGGGTAACAGCCAATAATGAGAACAGAAAGGAGCTGTGTTTAAAAGTAAAAATGGAGGTACCATTCAATCCAGCAGGCGCACCAATGGACCTCTCACTTGAGAAGACAAGAATCGAGAAGACACAGGCCGCAAAAGCTGCAGTGCAGCCTTATTCACAATAGCCAAGACAGTGGAGCAATCAAAATGTCCAACAACAGGTGAATGGATAAAGAAGAAGTGGTCCATGTACACAATGGAATAATAGCCATGGAAAACAATGAACCACTGCTCTCTGAGGCACCACAAATGAGTCTGGAGATAATCACAAAACATGAGGTAAGTCGGAAAGCAAAAGACCTATATTCTATGATATCACTTATAGGCGTTATCTAATAACTGACACAAAGGAACATATTTCCACAGAGAAAGACACTCACAGACTTAGAAAACAAACTATGCTCATCTAAAAGGAAAGGTGGGGGGAATGGATAAATTAAGATTAGTGTTACTATATGTATACAAACACATATTATATCCATATCTCAAAAAGACCAACCATATAGCAAGGGAGGTCTGCGGAACCCTCAGTAACATTTTACATGGGAAGAGGATCTGTACTTGAATAGACATATATAATGTACAAACGAACCAGATTGTGTACACCTAGGACAAACAATATTCTCAGCTTTACCCCAATTAAAAAAAATTTTAAAACCAAGAAGAAATAATGAGACATAAACTTATGGGGCTTTCTCCATGCACATTCCAATGTAATTTACAAACTAGGAACACGACTTCCAGAAAGGCTCTGCTGCCCTAGTACCCAGATATGGGAATGGAGATATGCTGCCTGCTTGAGGCCACTTCCCACAACAGCAGCTTTAAACCCATTGCTAAAGGTCACTAAATATTCACCAAACTTGCAGTTCGCTAAAAGACACCTGCTTTCTAAAAAAATTCTGGAGTGGAAAATCGACCAAAAATTTCAAAAGAGGGCAACCTTCCAAGAACACAATTTCAAGAGTTCTACTGTACTCCCAATTGTTTCCTTTTTTTTAACAGAAAAGAAAACGGTGGAGAAAAATGATGAGTTTTACGAATTTTCAAAGACATGCAAACCCAAATTACAAAAACCTATCAGCTCACAGCAGCCAGAAGGGCCATTAGCATAAATGCTGCAAACAATATATGCTGAAGCGATTGTGGAGAAATGCGTACCCTCGATTCTAAGGGGGGACGTGGTAAGAGCCACTAATGAAAACACAAAGAAGGTGCTTTGAAAAGGGAAACACGGTGCTACCAGTCAATCAATTACACCCACTGCTGGGCCTATCACCTGAGAAAATGAGAATCGAAAAGTCACAGCCTGGCAATCCTGCACTCCAACAATATTTACCATAGCCAACACTTGGAAGCAATGAAAATGTCCATCAACCGAGGAATGCACAAAGTAGAAGTGGTCCACGTACACAGTGGAAAAGTACTCCAATAAAAAATAAAAATTAAATGTAAAAATCCAACAAAAGTAAGGAGACATCAGCTTGTGTGGGTTTGTCCGGGCACACTCCACTCTAATTTATAACCGAGAAACACCACAGGCCGCAAGGGCTTTTCCCTAGTTACCAGGGTGGGGGACATAGAAAGGCTGCCGCCCTCTGGCAGTTACCTGCAAAAGCAGCTTTAAAGCCTGTGCTAATGGTCACTTCATAGGAACAAGTACTGCAGAACTGTAAATGAAACAGGCCCTCAAAATGTCTTGAGGGAGGTAAAGGCCAAAACATTTCAAAATGTGACACATACTTAAAGAGAACACTTTGAAGAACTAAGGGGTAATCACAGCTTGAAAAATAGCAAAGGACATGCCTTAAAGCTCAACTTCAACAGATTATGTGGCACATTCGAATTCAACCACAGAGAGGTATCAGCTCACACTTGTCAGAATAACCATCAGCAAGAAAACTACAAACACTAAATGCTGAAGGTGTTGTGGAGAAATGCATACCCTCAACTTCAAAGGGGACGTAACTTGGAAAGGGCCACGAATGAGAACAGAATGGAGGTGCCTTAAAAAGGTAAACATTGAGCTACTATATGATCCAGCAGGCCCACTCCTCGACGTAAAACCTAAGAAGAGAGAATTGGAAAGACACAGGCAGGCAAATCTGCACTGCACAGTATTACAATAGCCAAGATATGGAAGTAACCAAAAAGTCCACCAACAGATGGATGGACAAAGAAGAACTCCTCCATGTACAGATGGAATATTCGCTAGTGAAAAAAATGAAACAATGCCGTTTGCAGCACCATAGATGAGTCTAGACGTAATCACGCCACGTGTAGTAAGTGAGAAAGCAAAAGGCACATATCCTATCATATCACTTTTAAGAGTTACTTAAAAATTGATACCAATGAAGATATTTCCACAGAGAAAGGCAATCACAGATTCATTAAAAAACTTATGGTTCACCAAATAGAAAGGGATGAGGATTGGATACATTGCCACATTGGGGTTAACAGAGATATACAAACCATGTGAAATATATAACCACCAAAGACGTACGGAAGACCAGGAGAAGACTACTCAACATTGTGTCATAACCTACATGGGAAAAGGATGCGAGGAACAATAGATACATGTATATGTGTGAAAGAACCACATCTTGCACACCTAGAACAAACAAACCATTGTAATCATATTTACTGGGATAAAAAATAAAAAGTAAACTACAAATATGAACAAGAAGTAATGAGACATAAACTTAAAGGGCTTTTCCCTGGCACATTCCATTCTAATTTACAACCTACAACACCACTTCCATTAAGGCTCTGTTTCCCTAGTAACCAAATATGGTAAAGGGGAAATGCTGCCACCTTGTGGCCGTTTCCTGCAAGAACAGCTTTAAACTCACAGCGAATGGTCACTTAACATTCCCAAGGACTCAGGGCTGTAAAGAACACCTGCCCTAAAAAATTGTGCTGAAGGAGGGAATGGACAAAACAATTCAAAACAGGCAAATGTTTCAAGAAGAGAGTATGAAGAGTTAAGTTTTACTCACGCTCTTTTAAAAAAAAGGAAAATGGATAAAAGCTCAACCTCAGGGAGTGTTAGACCCATGCAATCTAATCTACAAAACGTTTCAACTTACACCAGTCGACTGACCATGAGCAAAAAGTCTACAAACAATAAATGCTGAAGGGGTTTTAGGGAACTGTGTACCCTCTACCTGCTGGTGAGACGTAAAGGGGTAACAGCCAATAATGAGAACAGAAAGGAGCTGTGTTTAAAAGTAAAAATGGAGGTACCATTCAATCCAGCAGGCGCACCAATGGACCTCTCACTTGAGAAGACAAGAATCGAGAAGACACAGGCCGCAAAAGCTGCAGTGCAGCCTTATTCACAATAGCCAAGACAGTGGAGCAATCAAAATGTCCAACAACAGGTGAATGGATAAAGAAGAAGTGGTCCATGTACACAATGGAATAATAGCCATGGAAAACAATGAACCACTGCTCTCTGAGGCACCACAAATGAGTCTGGAGATAATCACAAAACATGAGGTAAGTCGGAAAGCAAAAGACCTATATTCTATGATATCACTTATAGGCGTTATCTAATAACTGACACAAAGGAACATATTTCCACAGAGAAAGACACTCACAGACTTAGAAAACAAACTATGCTCATCTAAAAGGAAAGGTGGGGGGAATGGATAAATTAAGATTAGTGTTACTATATGTATACAAACACATATTATATCCATATCTCAAAAAGACCAACCATATAGCAAGGGAGGTCTGCGGAACCCTCAGTAACATTTTACATGGGAAGAGGATCTGTACTTGAATAGACATATATAATGTACAAAACGAACCAGATTGTGTACACCTAGGACAAACAATATTCTCAGCTTTACCCCAATTAAAAAAAATTTTAAAACCAAGAAGAAATAATGAGACATAAACTTATGGGGCTTTCTCCATGCACATTCCAATGTAATTTACAAACTAGGAACACGACTTCCAGAAAGGCTCTGCTGCCCTAGTACCCAGATATGGGAATGGAGATATGCTGCCTGCTTGAGGCCACTTCCCACAACAGCAGCTTTAAACCCATTGCTAAAGGTCACTAAATATTCACCAAACTTGCAGTTCGCTAAAAGACACCTGCTTTCTAAAAAAATTCTGGAGTGGAAAATCGACCAAAAATTTCAAAAGAGGGCAACCTTCCAAGAACACAATTTCAAGAGTTCTACTGTACTCCAATTGTTTCCTTTTTTTTAACAGAAAAGAAAACGGTGGAGAAAAATGATGAGTTTTACGAATTTTCAAAGACATGCAAACCCAAATTACAAAAACCTATCAGCTCACAGCAGCCAGAAGGGCCATTAGCATAAATGCTGCAAACAATATATGCTGAAGCGATTGTGGAGAAATGCGTACCCTCGATTCTAAGGGGGGACGTGGTAAGAGCCACTAATGAAAACACAAAGAAGGTGCTTTGAAAAGGGAAACACGGTGCTACCAGTCAATCAATTACACCCACTGCTGGGCCTATCACCTGAGAAAATGAGAATCGAAAAGTCACAGCCTGGCAATCCTGCACTCCAACAATATTTACCATAGCCAACACTTGGAAGCAATGAAAATGTCCATCAACCGAGGAATGCACAAAGTAGAAGTGGTCCACGTACACAGTGGAAAAGTACTCCAATAAAAAATAAAAATTAAATGTAAAAATCCAACAAAAGTAAGGAGACATCAGCTTGTGTGGGTTTGTCCGGGCACACTCCACTCTAATTTATAACCGAGAAACACCACAGGCCGCAAGGGCTTTTCCCTAGTTACCAGGGTGGGGGACATAGAAAGGCTGCCGCCCTCTGGCAGTTACCTGCAAAAGCAGCTTTAAAGCCTGTGCTAATGGTCACTTCATAGGAACAAGTACTGCAGAACTGTAAATGAAACAGGCCCTCAAAATGTCTTGAGGGAGGTAAAGGCCAAAACATTTCAAAATGTGACACATACTTAAAGAGAACACTTTGAAGAACTAAGGGGTAATCACAGCTTGAAAAATAGCAAAGGACATGCCTTAAAGCTCAACTTCAACAGATTATGTGGCACATTCGAATTCAACCACAGAGAGGTATCAGCTCACACTTGTCAGAATAACCATCAGCAAGAAAACTACAAACACTAAATGCTGAAGGTGTTGTGGAGAAATGCATACCCTCAACTTCAAAGGGGACGTAACTTGGAAAGGGCCACGAATGAGAACAGAATGGAGGTGCCTTAAAAAGGTAAACATTGAGCTACTATATGATCCAGCAGGCCCACTCCTCGACGTAAAACCTAAGAAGAGAGAATTGGAAAGACACAGGCAGGCAAATCTGCACTGCACAGTATTACAATAGCCAAGATATGGAAGTAACCAAAAAGTCCACCAACAGATGGATGGACAAAGAAGAACTCCTCCATGTACAGATGGAATATTCGCTAGTGAAAAAAATGAAACAATGCCGTTGCAGCACCATAGATGAGTCTAGACGTAATCACGCCACGTGTAGTAAGTGAGAAAGCAAAAGGCACATATCCTATCATATCACTTTTAAGAGTTACTTAAAAATTGATACCAATGAAGATATTTCCACAGAGAAAGGCAATCACAGATTCATTAAAAACTTATGGTTCACCAAATAGAAAGGGATGAGGATTGGATACATTGCCACATTGGGGTTAACAGAGATATACAAACCATGTGAAATATATAACCACCAAAGACGTACGGAAGACCAGGAGAAGACTACTCAACATTGTGTCATAACCTACATGGGAAAAGGATGCGAGGAACAATAGATACATGTATATGTGTGAAAGAACCACATCTTGCACACCTAGAACAAACAAACCATTGTAATCATATTTACTGGGATAAAAAATAAAAAGTAAACTACAAATATGAACAAGAAGTAATGAGACATAAACTTAAAGGGCTTTTCCCTGGCACATTCCATTCTAATTTACAACCTACAACACCACTTCCATTAAGGCTCTGTTTCCCTAGTAACCAAATATGGTAAAGGGGAAATGCTGCCACCTTGTGGCCGTTTCCTGCAAGAACAGCTTTAAACTCACAGCGAATGGTCACTTAACATTCCCAAGGACTCAGGGCTGTAAAGAACACCTGCCCTAAAAAATTGTGCTGAAGGAGGGAATGGACAAAACAATTCAAAACAGGCAAATGTTTCAAGAAGAGAGTATGAAGAGTTAAGTTTTACTCACGCTCTTTTAAAAAAAGGAAAATGGATAAAAGCTCAACCTCAGGGAGTGTTAGACCCATGCAATCTAATCTACAAAACGTTTCAACTTACACCAGTCGACTGACCATGAGCAAAAAGTCTACAAACAATAAATGCTGAAGGGGTTTTAGGGAACTGTGTACCCTCTACCTGCTGGTGAGACGTAAAGGGGTAACAGCCAATAATGAGAACAGAAAGGAGCTGTGTTTAAAAGTAAAAATGGAGGTACCATTCAATCCAGCAGGCGCACCAATGGACCTCTCACTTGAGAAGACAAGAATCGAGAAGACACAGGCCGCAAAAGCTGCAGTGCAGCCTTATTCACAATAGCCAAGACAGTGGAGCAATCAAAATGTCCAACAACAGGTGAATGGATAAAGAAGAAGTGGTCCATGTACACAATGGAATAATAGCCATGGAAAACAATGAACCACTGCTCTCTGAGGCACCACAAATGAGTCTGGAGATAATCACAAAACATGAGGTAAGTCGGAAAGCAAAAGACCTATATTCTATGATATCACTTATAGGCGTTATCTAATAACTGACACAAAGGAACATATTTCCACAGAGAAAGACACTCACAGACTTAGAAAACAAACTATGCTCATCTAAAAGGAAAGGTGGGGGGAATGGATAAATTAAGATTAGTGTTACTATATGTATACAAACACATATTATATCCATATCTCAAAAAGACCAACCATATAGCAAGGGAGGTCTGCGGAACCCTCAGTAACATTTTACATGGGAAGAGGATCTGTACTTGAATAGACATATATAATGTACAAACGAACCAGATTGTGTACACCTAGGACAAACAATATTCTAAGCTTTACCCCAATTAAAAAAAATTTTAAAACCAAGAAGAAATAATGAGACATAACTTATGGGCTTTTCTCCATGCACATTCCAATGTAATTTACAAACTAGGAACACGACTTCCAGAAAGGCTCTGCTGCCCTAGTACCCAGATATGGGAATGGAGATATGCTGCCTGCTTGAGGCCACTTCCCACAACAGCAGCTTTAAACCCATTGCTAAAGGTCACTAAATATTCACCAAACTTGCAGTTCGCTAAAAGACACCTGCTTTCTAAAAAATTCTGGAGTGGAAAATCGACCAAAAATTTCAAAAGAGGGCAACCTTCCAAGAACACAATTTCAAGAGTTCTACTGTACTCCCAATTGTTTCCTTTTTTTTAACAGAAAAGAAAACGGTGGAGAAAAATGATGAGTTTTACGAATTTTCAAAGACATGCAAACCCAAATTACAAAAACCTATCAGCTCACAGCAGCCAGAAGGGCCATTAGCATAAATGCTGCAAACAATATATGCTGAAGCGATTGTGGAGAAATGCGTACCCTCGATTCTAAGGGGGGACGTGGTAAGAGCCACTAATGAAAACACAAAGAAGGTGCTTTGAAAAGGGAAACACGGTGCTACCAGTCAATCAATTACACCCACTGCTGGGCCTATCACCTGAGAAAATGAGAATCGAAAAGTCACAGCCTGGCAATCCTGCACTCCAACAATATTTACCATAGCCAACACTTGGAAGCAATGAAAATGTCCATCAACCGAGGAATGCACCAAAGTAGAAGTGGTCCACGTACACAGTGGAAAAGTACTCCAATAAAAAATAAAAATTAAATGTAAAAATCCAACAAAAGTAAGGAGACATCAGCTTGTGTGGGTTTGTCCGGGCACACTCCACTCTAATTTATAACCGAGAAACACCACAGGCCGCAAGGGCTTTTCCCTAGTTACCAGGGTGGGGGACATAGAAAGGCTGCCGCCCTCTGGCAGTTACCTGCAAAAGCAGCTTTAAAGCCTGTGCTAATGGTCACTTCATAGGAACAAGTACTGCAGAACTGTAAATGAAACAGGCCCTCAAAATGTCTTGAGGGAGGTAAAGGCCAAAACATTTCAAAATGTGACACATACTTAAAGAGAACACTTTGAAGAACTAAGGGGTAATCACAGCTTGAAAAATAGCAAAGGACATGCCTTAAAGCTCAACTTCAACAGATTATGTGGCACATTCGAATTCAACCACAGAGAGGTATCAGCTCACACTTGTCAGAATAACCATCAGCAAGAAAACTACAAACACTAAATGCTGAAGGTGTTGTGGAGAAATGCATACCCTCAACTTCAAAGGGGACGTAACTTGGAAAGGGCCACGAATGAGAACAGAATGGAGGTGCCTTAAAAAGGTAAACATTGAGCTACTATATGATCCAGCAGGCCCACTCCTCGACGTAAAACCTAAGAAGAGAGAATTGGAAAGACACAGGCAGGCAAATCTGCACTGCACAGTATTACAATAGCCAAGATATGGAAGTAACCAAAAAGTCCACCAACAGATGGATGGACAAAGAAGAACTCCTCCATGTACAGATGGAATATTCGCTAGTGAAAAAAATGAAACAATGCCGTTTGCAGCACCATAGATGAGTCTAGACGTAATCACGCCACGTGTAGTAAGTGAGAAAGCAAAAGGCACATATCCTATCATATCACTTTTAAGAGTTACTTAAAAATTGATACCAATGAAGATATTTCCACAGAGAAAGGCAATCACAGATTCATTAAAAAACTTATGGTTCACCAAATAGAAAGGGATGAGGATTGGA